>NC_036648.1:5549024-5602514 GCF_002806865.2 Cucurbita pepo subsp. pepo | reverse complement strand
AGAATAAAATATCCAAGTATAATGTCTTTAGAGGTATTTTCTACAAGATTCGTGAAAGATTTCGGAAGTTATTCATATAAAAAATGGATATTCTAACGTGCATAAAAAAATGGTGAAATTTATCTTTTGAGACCATCTTTGGAGTTAGTTACTTCTTTTTTATTCAAGTTACTTACCGAAACCAAATTCATTCAAGTTATGTAGAAAAAAGTTATTAAAATTCAGAAAAATTGTTTCACCAACTTTGCGGACTCATGTCAAGCAAAGGGGCAGTGAGTGCATCCGGCTACCCCTAGGACATGTGTCAAGTAGTCGCTGTAAACACAAGTCAACTAATGATAGAAATAGGCGTTGCGTTTTATGGATCAATCCGACCCGATCCATCATCGTTGGTCCAATCTATTTCACCAACCCGTCTCCATAACTCCAACCTGCCTTTGTTGGATGACCAAAGTAAATTATATCCCAGGCTTGAAGAGTAATATTATTGGCCTTTGTTGGATGAGAAAAGAAGGTACTAATGTAGAGTTACCTGTTGGGTTTTATGTCCTAAAACTCATAGTTTGTAAACAAAAATATATTCTATTTTCAATAAAATTATTATTGATCTTTATTCCGTAAAGATTGTTATNTCTGCCAGTCTGACCCGATCCGTTTCTGCTTGTCCGATTTGGTCTGCCACATGTCGTGATGACAAAATCAAGGGAAAAACCTTATATCCAGCGTAGAACCAACGTTAGATATAGGGGTCAAATGGACGAATCACTGCCGCCACGTGTCCAGCCAAGGATGAGCGTCTCCCTCCCCTCAAGCACATCTATACGTGCATATTGGGAGCCCTCCTAGAGCGTGGAAGTGTGTGTTGTGCGTGTAGATTTTTTGTTTCGCTCTATTCCACCTCCATTTGACTTTCACTCTCATTTCCATATTAACTTTATTTTGACTAGGACCTACCAAAGAATTTTGAGGAGATTTTGAGCTCTTAACATGCGAAACGTAGCACAGGAAGACATGAGTCATCCAAGTAAGTAGCCACAAAGACTTTAGACTAGTAACTTGTAAGGATCGCTAGGACGTGCTAGCATGTGATCATTCCTTTGCTTAGATGGTTAGAAAAGGCATGTTAAGGACTTTAGAATGACATTTTTTGATAAGTATGTACTGTATGTGTGAGATTCCACATCGATTGGGGAGGACAACAAAACATTCTTTATAAGAGTCTGGAAACATCCATCTAGCAGACGCGTTTTAAAAACCTTTAGAGGAAAGTTGAAAGAGAAAGCCCAAAGAGGACAATATCTGCTAGCGGTGTGCTTGAGCTGTTATAGTATGTGATACAAACCACGACCAAGAAATTTTCATACCACAAGATCCAATTACAAGGATGAGAGTCAAGAAGTTACAACAAGCTTATCACGTATATTCAAGCTATGGTGGGCTCGTGAAAGGAAATTTTGTTGAACTTAAAGATAGAGATGCATTAAATGCACTCTAATTAATGAACTCATAGTTGAATTTATGAAACTTAGTTCAAAGATGTTAAAGCCTTCTTTTCTTTTAGACATCACATTTTAGAATTGAAAAAAAAGAGATAAGTTTTTATCTTTCAAATTCATGTGTTTAGAACTTGCATGCGAGAGTCATTCAAGTGATATTAATCAAATCTCTTATGAAGTGATTTGAATCATCGGTTTAGAGATGAGGTAAGTTAATCATTGAAATTTGGGGCATTACACCTTAAGACAACATTTAACAAAAAAAAGTTAAAATTATTCTACAATCAATTTAGCTTACCTATAATATTTTTTCTAATTTCAAAATATGGCATCTAAATAGTCCCAACCATTTCTTTAATTTTGGGACCTTGCCAACTATAATACAATCCTTTTTTAGCCTTCACGATCACCCATCTTCAAAGTATATATACACCAATGCTCACATTTCTTCCTCTCAACTCTAATTCTCTCTCTCTCTTATTCACATCTACATCTCTATTTAAAAAACACAATATCTTCTTTTCATACTACATTCATCTGAACAGAGATGATACATAGAATGCAAAACGGGGTTGAAATGGCACCAATAATTCTCGTACCATATAAAAGGGTTTCAAGTTCTCCCAAATTAGAGACCATTGTTGAAGAAAGTTCGAAGAACTTTGAGGTTTTTCCAAATAGATGTTTATTTGTTCTTCCCATTTGTTTATCTTTTCTATACTATGTCCTTTTGTATAGACAATATTTATATTAGTTTATGTTTGAGTTACTCTCTTACTTTTCGTAGGGAGAGTTAACTTTTGTATTGACGATTGGTATCTTGTTTAGAAAACAATAGCAAGAATCTAAACAACAATTTTAATGCTCAAATTATTAAAATTTTTCCTTAAATTATTGTGCCTCATCTAAATATTTCTCCAAACGCATTAAATTTTTATTTACACCCAAATTATGAATGCAGCTGAAAAATGGTACTGGATTAACAAGTAAAAACATTAAAATATAAAGTAAACCAAAGCTTAACAAATTAATGACAATTTTGATTACCGTTTAGTAATATGAATGGACATGGCGGCCACAATAAGGAAAAAGAGAAGTTGTGGGCATAGTTGCAGTCATGGGCATGGCTGCGGTAGTGGCCATTGATGTAATGGCAGAGGTCGTGACAATACTTTACAAATCCATGAAAATACCAACTCTTGGAAGGCAAGAGTATGAACAAGTGTTACTCTGATAGAAAATAGAATCACTATGTGGTAAAGTATTACAAGAAGAAGCACGATGAGGAGGCAAACCTCACACTCACACATGATCAAGAACCTTCTCACAAAAGGAGAATACGAAGTGGAGGCAAACATGTGGTACCTAGACAATAGAGCAAACAATCACATGACTAGAAATCAAGCAAAGTTCAAGAAGCTTGGTGCGAAGCTCATTAGAAACGTGAAGTTTTGCGACGAATCAATTGTATCGATCCAAGGCAAAGGATCCATCTTGTTCCAGTGCAAGAATGACAACCAACATCTACAGACCAAAGTAAGTTATATCCCAAGCTTGAAGAGTAATATTATCAGCCTTTGTTGGATGAGAAAAGAAGGTAGCAATTTGGAGTTACCTGTTGGGTTTTATATCCTAAAACTCATAGTTTGTAAACAAAAACATATTATATTTTCAATAAAGTTATTATTGATGTTTATTTAGTAAAGATGGTTATTGAATAAAGTGAATTTTACGATAATTAATCTAATTCAATAAACTAAGAACACTCACTATAGTATGATTATCTGAACTATATCTAGAGACATAAGAGTGGATCAAGTTCAAGTATATAGTCAAAATGATCTATAGTACAGGGATAAGGCTGACTTTTATATATGACATAAACAATGTTATCACTAAATTGTTCATGCAGGGGACATGTGTGTGGGGGCGTCCTATGCAATGAGTATTTGCATAAGATCGGATCATGAAGAAAATCACTCTCACTTTATAATATCGTTTACTGTTGAGACTAATTTTCTTTACATTCAATGACCTAGGTAACTCAATCTTAATCCTGATCTAACCATGAACTCCTGTTTATTCAGAATTATCCCTAAATTTGTATGGGTGAGAGTGGCTCGAGTTCGCCGACTCAATAGGCCTCCCATTTCAGAGGTAAGACTGGGTGTGGCTGGGGACATGGGGTGCAAGATGGAATTCACTCCTATCCACTTTTAGGGAATAAGATCCAAATTGCTTCCGCATGTGTTATATTAATTCCATAATTACCTGCCTTGTTCCTAAAAATATTCGACAGAAATAGAGCTTTGTTGATGAAGGTAAAACAATTTTATAACCACCTCTAAAAGATAATGTTGGAGACCAGTAAACCCACCTCTCTATTAACAAAACTCGNAATTTGGTTTAACCAAACTTGCATGCTTGTCAAATAAACCCCACAAATTTGAATATCAAAATTTGGTTAACTCAAACTTGCATGCTTGCCACGTAATCCAAACATTTGACTGGAATTTTGAATGTAAAAATTTGGTGATCTCAAATTTGCATGACCATGCAAATATGACTCTATAAATAGAGTGATCAAGGTACATGTCACTCCTCTCTTGGAAAAACCTTGAGAAAAACTCTCACAAATTCTCTCCTCATATATACTAAATCCCTCCCAAGTTTAGTCACACACCGGATTCCACAATCTCATTCTTAGGCCGGAGAATAGTGGAGAAGACACAAGTGGTGGTTCAAAACCGGTTCGTGAGGAAAAAGGAATTTGAACTACAAAAGGTTAGTACTCAAAGACCTTGAGTTTTAGTAGTTATGAACATGCTAGTTATTTACTATAATTGATGTTCTAAGAGTGCCTAAGATCCAAATTGCTTTCGCATGTGTTATATTAACTCCATTATTACCTGGCTTGTTCCTGAAAATATTCGACAGAAATGGAGCCTTGTTGATGAAGGTAAAACAATTTTATAGCCGCCTCTAAAAGATAATGTTGGAGACCAGTAAACCCACCTCTCTATTGACAAAACTCGTAGACCTACATGACCTTTCACGCACTCAAAATGAGGAGAGAGAATAGGATGGTACAAGGCTACCCAAAATCATACACCCAAACCAACTATGTGAAAGTTTCCTAGTCTCCAAACAAGCAAGACTATCATTCCCAGCTCAAACCAGTTTTCGTACTAAGTGATCACTACAACTAGTTCATGAAGATTTATGTGGCTCAATCACTTTATCGTCGATTGCTAGAAACAAGTATTTTCTCTTGTTTGTTGACAATTATAGTTGTTGGATGTGGGTTTACATGCTAAAAAGGAGAGGTATTACGTGCATTCAAGAAGTTCAAAAGACTCGTTGAAAGCGGGTTTGATCACAAACTAAAAACCTTTGTCAAGTTAAGAGTTTGAGTCCTCACCGTACACTCTACAACAAAATGGTGTGGTTGAACGAACAAACCGTACCATATTGAACATTGCAAGAAACTTGCTCAAAGCACTCAAGTCCAACTGATTTTTTGGAGCAAGGTAATAGGACAAGTAGTATATCTTCTAAACTGTTTACCAGCATAAGTGCTGGACACTCGCACCCCCTATGAAGCATGGTTCGGTAAGATGCCTCACTTCGAGCATCCATGAGTCTTGGGTTGTAAAGCACATGTTAAGACAACAAAGACATATATAAAAAATCTTGATGACAAAAGCCAAAAGATGATGCATTTTGTCATAGAAGATGGGACCATGGACATAGATTGTATGATCTACAACATGAGAAAATTCATATAAGTAGAGATGTCATATTTGAAGAAGAGAAGAAGCGAGATTAGTGCAGCGTCAGCAATAACACACAGATTGTTACACAGTTCATTATTCTGGAAGACGAGTCAGACGTGATAGACCTAGAAAATGCACTGATAGTGACATCAGCAAATCTCCACATCTCATCACGAGCAACACGGAAAGACGTGATGAATTTTCTAGAACAAGAGAGCTTTGGTGAAAGCACAGGAGGATCCACAAGAGAGGGTGGATCAAAGAAGTTTTGTTCTCTGGCTGACATTTATGTAGGTACACTTGAATTAAAATTGGATCTCAACGAGTTAGTATTGCTCGCAACCAAGGATTTGACAACATACCATGAGGCAACAACTGAGACAACGTGGCAAGAGGCCATGCAAAAGGAGCTTGAAGTCATTGAGAAGAACAAGACATGGACACTCACTAACTTACCATTCATACACAAGCCTATCAGTTTCAAGTGGGTGTTTAAGATGAAAAAGAATTGTGAAGAAAATATCATCAAGCATAAAGAAAGACTCGTGGCAATGAGATACTTTCAGCGGTAAGAAGTTGATTTTAAGGAGGTTTTCGCACCTATGGATAGACTCGACAATGTAAGCCTGATTCTTGCCCTCGCAACTCAACACCGATGAGAGGTCCATCACTTAGGCGCAAATCAATGTTCCTAAATGGTGACCTCTAAGAAGAAGTGTACGTTGCCCATTCTGAAGGCTTCGTCCTCAAAATCGAAGAGCACAAAGCGTACAAGTTGTCAAAGACCCTCTACATTTTACGGCAAGCACCGAAGGCATGGATCATATGTGTGGACAAGAGCTTAAAGAGTCTAAATTTCATGAAATTATCACAAGAACAAACATTGTATACAAGAAACAATGGAGTTGGAACACTCATACTTGATCGTCACTGGTACAAGTGAGTGTTAGGATTATATTTGATTTGGATTGGATTTGATTATTTGTATTAGATTTGATTTAGTCATTTGAATTAGATTTAGTCATACCAGATTTAGTCCTATCGGATTTGATTATGTAACGGCTATATAATAACCAATTTTATTCTTCAATAGACAGTGAGATTTCTCCTAATTCTTCTGATCTTTCTAGTTTTCTTTTTCTGTTCCTAACATTTGGTATCAGAGTCATGCCCTAAACTAGTTAAAACTAGAAGCAGCAGTCTTCTACGTGTGTCATAATAAAAGTATGTCGATGGAGAGTCCAGTTGTGCAGTCTGCTGAAGGAAGGAGTCAAGGTCGTGGAAGCTTTAGAGGTAGAGGAAGGGGACGAGGCAGACAAACCTTAAACAAGGCCACAGTGGAATGAGACAAACTATGCAGAGACTCAAGAAGAGATGTCGTCGATGACTTACGTGAATATAAATAAGGCCAATAGAGAAGATATGTGGTTCCTTGATTCGGGATGTAGCAATCATATGTGTGGGAAGAAGGAATATTTTTCTGATTTTGATGGAAGTTTCAGAGATTCAGTGAAGCTGGGCAACAACTCAAGCATGGTTGTAATGGGAAAGGGTAATGTACGGCTCCAAGTGAATGGAATCATACTGATATTCACAGAAGTGTTCTATGTGCCAAAGCTGAAGAACAATCTGTTGAGTATTGGGAAATTGCAAGCAAATGGACTTAGCATTTTGTTTCAAAATGGAACATGCAAGGTTTTCATCCTGAGAGAGGCTTAATCATGGAGACAAAGATGTCTTTGAATCGAATGTTCATATTGCATGCTATATCTCAGCCTGTAGCAGCCGTTCAAACTCAATTGAAACTTATGGGGAGAAATGGTTCAAGATCTATGTCGTACACTCACCGCTCCAATTCCTATCGCCATAGTCGGAGAAGCATAAGATACCCAAGTCCTTCCCCCTATCATTCCACTACCCGTCCCAGGAGAAGCAGCCGTTCAAGTTTCCTCAGCCGCCAACGCAGAAAGAAGTTTAAGAAAGAGGAAGAAGAGAAGAAAAGGAGTGAAGCAGAGTTGAAGAAGTTAGAAGAAGATGCAGCTAGGAGGATGGAAGAACTAATTCAGAAGAATGTTGAAGAAATGTTAAACTCTGAAGAGACTAAATTAGAAATACAGGGGCGAATAGAGGAAGGTCCCAAGAAGTTGTTTGATGATGTTGATGTGCAGCTTGAGAAAGAGAAAGAAGTCGCTCTTACTGCTACAAGACAAAAAGAAGAACAAGCTCGAAAAGAGAGAGAAGAGATAGATAAAATGCTGGAAGAGAATAGAAGAAGGGTAGAAAAAGCTCAGCGACAATTAGTTCTGGAGCTGCAACGGAAGGAAGAAGAACAATATTGTGAGCTCAAGTTGATTCAGAGACAAAAAGAGGAGGCAGCTCGGAGAACTAAGCCAGATGATAAGAGTTTGAGTTATGTTTTGATGGGAGCCAGTGAAGAGTCAAAAGCTTACAGACTCTATGATATAGAAGTGGCCGATGAAAATAATGATATAGAAGCAGCCGATGAAAATAATGATATAGAAGCGACCGATGAAAATAATGATATAGAAGCGAACGATGAAAATAATGATATAGAAGCGACCGATGAAAATAATGATATAGAAGTGGCAGATGAAAATACTGCAGAAGAAAATATTTCCTCTGGCTCTTTGGCTGAAGCAAGCTCTCCTAGCTCGAATAAGGCGAGGAATAAGAGACCACTAGTCTAGATGAGAGACTATGCAATAGGAGAAGATTTTTGTGAAGATGATGTTGAAGCAGTCTGGATGGGAGACTATGCAATAGGATAAGGTTTTTTGTAAAGAAGATGATGAAGCTCACTCGGCCATGTTTACCACTACTGAACCTGTAAACTTTGAAGACACATTGATTTAAAGACGCACTGAAGAGTGAGAAATGGAGGCAAGCCATGAATCTGGAGCACATGGGAATTGTTGAAGTTACCTGGTGGAAGTCTATTATGAGGTCGTAGATATAAACTAATTACTATTTGTGTTCAGTTTAAGGGAGAGATTGCTAGGATTAGATTTGATTTGGATTGGATTTGATTATTTGGATTAGATTTTATTTAATTATTTGAATTAGGTTTAGTCATACCAGATTTAGTCCTATCGGATTTGATTATGTAACGGCTATATAATAGCCAATTTTATTCCTCAATAGACAGTGAGATTTTTCTCAATTCTTATGATCTTTCTAGTTTTCTTTCTCTGTTCCTAACAGTGAGGAAGGCATAAAAGAGTTCAAGCAACAAATGATGAAAAAATTTGAGATGACTAATCTGAGGTTACTCACGTACTACCTCCGTATTGAAGTGGACCAAAAGAAAGATTGCATCATGCTAAAGCAATCATCCTATGTTGTATGCTGAGAAGACGTTACAGCATATTAAGATGACAAAGTGCAACCCCACTAAGTATTTCATGGTGGACAAAGTGCAACCCCACTTAGTATCTCAGGGCGAAGAAAGTATAGTAATTTATTTGGGACATTTGTTAGTAGTTTTAACTTTTGGAGAAAGTTTAGGAGATGGTTAGTGCTTTCTTATACTATATATATATATATGCTCTATTCACAAATTAGATAAAATCCACTATTTACATATAATCCCTTAAAATTATTTCTCCACTCTAAAGAGATTTGTTAGATATATTTTCCAAATTGTTAGTGATAGGAATTATTGTTAATCCTTTTGAAGTAGGTGATGATTTTCGTGATTCCGAGACAAATATTATTGAAGTGGGGAAGATGAAAAGGATTCTATTATTTCAAATGTTTCAACTGGATCTATTTCATGACCCAAGGTCAGGAAGATTTAATAAGCATACATTCTTCATCTAAAAAATTGGATAGGCTCGGTTCAATCTTCATGTTTCAAGATTTGATTGAGAAAAGACCATTTGTAGCTTCAAAAATGAATATTTTCACGGTTGAAGCAGAGAATGGGATTGCTACCAATAACAAATGTTTGATAATTTATTTTCAAACTTTATTTATTATTTTAATTCATAACTTATTGTATGGAGGCAAAATGGTGAGAAGTTACTTGTCAAAATAGTAATAACTTCTTTTTTTTAATGGACATTTGAAGGGTAGTGGAGAGTAACTTAAGGCCACTAACTTTTTCAGACTGCATCCCTGGGAAATTAAGAAGCTTTGAGTGCAGGTTTTAGACTATGCCGTTTGGAATGTAAAAAGCCTTGGGTAAAGGTTTCAGACTGTATTGCATGGAATACATGAAACTTGGACATAAGTTCAGACTGTGTCACTTGGAACGCATGAAGTTTTGAATTCAGATTGTCATGTTCACGTTTTATACTGTAAATCCTAGGAAAAATGTCTTCGAGAACAAAACCAAAACTAAGGACAAATACAAAAATCAAGAGAAAGAACTTATATTCAAGAATAAAAACTAGAACAACATCAAAATCCAAGTTTTCATAACTCCTAGAGCTAAGGTCCTTAGATCTGAACAAAGGTTAAGAACACGGATCAATGTCTTTGGGATAAACCATGAAAAGAACTCATAACTAGAGAATGGAACTTAAGGAGCTAAGTTCTCAAGACAAAAATAAAAACCTAACAAGTAAAAAGTGTAGGAGATGGTAGATGAGGAAAGTAGATCTGGAGCAGGCACCATAGAGAAGCAACACCCGTAGAAATTTTTTCTCTGCATTAAACCTCAATGCCTCAAACTTATTTCTTGTAACAGTCGAGTCCCAACGAAGAATAAAATATCCAAGTATAATGTCTTTAGAGGTATTTTCCACAAGATTCGTGAAAAATTTCGGAGGTTATTCATATAAAAAATGGATGTTCTAACGTGCATAAAAAATGGTGAAATTTATCTTTTGAGACCATCTTTAGACTTAGTTCTTTTTTATTCAAGTTACTTCCCGAAACCAAGTTATGTAGAAAAAGTTATTAAAATTCAGAAAAATTATTTCACCAACTTCGCGGACTCATGTCAAGCAAAGGGGCGGTGAGTGCGTCCGGCAACCCATAGGACATGTGTCAAGCAGTTGCTGTAAACACGAGTCGACTAATGATGGAAATACGCGTTGCATTTTATGGATCAATCCGACCCAATCCATCATCGTTGGTCCAATCTGTTTCACCAACCCGTCTCCATAACTCCAATCTGCCAGTCTGACCCGATCCGTTTCTGCTTGTCCGATTTGCTCTGCCACATGTCGTGATGACAAAATCAAGGGAAAAACCTTATATCCAGCGTAGAACCAACGTTAGATATAGGGGTCAAATGGACGAATCACTGCCGCCACGTGTCCAGCCAAGGATGAGCGTCTCCCTCCCCTCAAGCACATCTATACGTGCATGTTGGGAGCCCTCCTAGAGCGTGGAAGTGTGTGGCGTGTGTGTAGATTTTTTGTTTCGCTCCATTCCACCTCCATTTGACTATCTTTCACTCTCATTTCGATATTAACTTTATTTTGACTAGGACCTACCAGAAAACTTTTAGAAGATTTTGAGCTCCTAAACATGCGAAAAACCTACCACAGGAAGACATGCGTTATCCAAGTAAGTAACCATAAAGACTTTAGACTAGTAACTTGTAGGGATCGCTAGGACGTGCTAGCATGTGATCATTCCTTTGCTTAGATGGTTAGAAAAGGCATGTTAAGGACTTTAGAATGACATTTTTTGATAAGTATGTACAGTATGTGTGAGATTCCACATCGATTGGGGAGGACAACAAACCATTCTTTATAAGAGTCTGGAAACATCCATCTAACAAACGCGTTTTAAAAACCTTTAGAGGAATGTTGAAAGAGAAAGCCCAAAGAGGACAATATCTGCTGGCAGTGTGCTTGAGCTGTTACAGTATGTGATACGAACCACGGCCAAGAAATTTTCATACCTCAAGATCCAATTATAAGGACGATAGTCAAGAAGTTACAACAAGTTTATCACTTATATTCAAGCTATGGTGAGCTCGTCAAAGGAAATTCTATAAAATGTTGAGTTCTTCCCTACATGTTGTGCAAAGTTGAACTTAAAGATTGAGATGAATTAAATGCACTTTAACTTACATTTAATGAACTCATAGTTGAATTTATGAAACTTAGTTCAAGAATGTTACCATATTGTTTGTTATTTAAACTAGTGTTTAATATGAGAGTTGTTATATTATAACTCACATACGTTACTATATTTATCATTAATTAACCATTTTAATATAGAAATTAGAGTATTTCTCATTTACTAGTCATTTTAATAGGGAGGCTATCTGTATATTTAACTGGCATACATTCAAGTTGTCAAAAGCTATATAAAGCTTCTTTTTGTTTAGATATCACATTTTAGAATTGGAATCACCCGTTTAGAAACGAGTAATCTCTTCATCAACGTATTCATCAACGTAATCATGAAAATTTAGGTGTAAATTTGAGGAATTACACTTTAAGACAACATTTAACAAAAAGTTAAAATTATTCTACCATCAATTTAGCTTACCTACAATATTTTTTCTAATTTCTAAATATGGCATCTAAATAGCCCCAACAGTTTCTTTAATTTTGGGATCATGCCAACCATGACATAATCCCTTTCTTAGCCTTTACAATCACCCATGTTCCAAGTGTATATATATTACAATCCTCACCTTCCTTCCTCTCAACTCTTAATTATCTATCTAAGAGTGTATTTACATCTACATCTCTATTAAAAAAAAAAATACAATATCTTCTTTTCATCCTATATTCATCTAAATAGAGATGGTGAATAGAATGCAAAATCGGGTTGAAGTGGCACCAATAATTCTTGTACCGTATAAAAGGGGTTCAAGTTTTCCCAAATTAGAGACCATTGTTGAAGAAAGTCCGAAGAACTTTGAGATTTTTCCAAAGAGATGTTTATTTGTTCTTCCCATTTGTTTGTCTTTTCTATATTATGTACTTTTGTATAGACAATATTCATGTTAGTTTATGTTTAAATTACTCTTTTACTTTTCGTATGGAGAGTTAACTTTTGTATTGAAATGATTGTGCCTCATCTAAATATTTCTCAAACGGATTAAATTTTTATTTACATCCAAATTATGAATGCAGCTGAAAAATGGTACTGGATTAACAAGTAAAAACATTAAAATATAAAGTAAACCAAAGCGTAACAAATTAATGACAATTTGATTACGTTTAGTAATATGAACGGACATGGCGGCCACAATAAGCAAAAAAAGAGGTTGTGGGCATGGTTGTAGTCATGGGCATGGCCGAAGTAGTGACCATTGATGTGGTGGCAAAGGAGGTCGTAACAATACCTTACAAATCTATGAAAATACCAACTCTTGGAAGGCAAGAGTATGAAAAAGTGTTACTCTGATAGAAAATACAACCACTATGTGGTAGAGTATTACAAGAAGAAGTACGATAAGGAGGCAAACCTCACACTCACACATGATCAAGAACCTTCTCACAAAAGGAGAATAGTGGAGGAAAACATGTGGTACCTAGGCAACAGAGCAAACAACCACATGACTGGAGATCGAGCAAAGTTCAAGAAGCTTGGTGCGAAACTCATTGGAAACGTGAAGTTTTGCGATGGATCAATTGTATCGATCCAAGGCAAAGGATCTATCTTGTTCCAGTGCAAGAATGACAACCAACATCTGCGGACCAAAGTAAATTATATCCCAAGCTTGAAGAGTAATATTATCGGTCTTTGTTGGATGAAAAAAGAAGGTAACAATGTGGAGTTAGTTGTCTCGTTCCTGAAGATGTTCGACAGAAATGGAGCCTTGTTGATGAAGGTAAAACGGTTTTATAACCGCCTCTAAAAGATAATGTTGGAGACCCGTCAACCCACCTCTTTATTGACAACACTCACAGACCTAACTTCTCTATGGCATGCCTTTGGCACATGACCTTTCATGCACTCAAAATCATGAGAGAGAATAGGATGGTACAAGGCTACCCAAAATCACACCCAAACCAACTATGTGAAAGTTTCCTAGTCTCCAAACAAGCAAGACTATCGTTTCCCGCTCAAACCAATTTTCGTGCTAAGTGATCACTACAACTAGTTCATGCAGATTTGTGTGGTTCAATCACTTCATCATTGATTGCTAGAAACAAGTATTTTCTCTTGTTTGTTGACAATTATAATTGTTGGATGTGGGTTTACATGCTAAACTGGAGAGGTATTACGTGCATTCAAGAAGTTCAAAAGACTCGCTGAAAGTGGGTTTGATCACAAACTAAAAACCTTTGTCAAGTTAAGAGTTTGAGTCTGCATCGTACACTCTACAACAAAATGATGTGATAACTGAGAGCCTCAGCCCAAAATGCCTTACTCAATCCTGCTTGAGACAATATGCATCGAATCTTCTCTATTAATGTCTGGTTCATTCTCTCAGCAACTCCATTTTGTTGTGGCTTACCCGGAACAGTGAAGTGTTGAAAGATCCCTTCATCTCGGCATACTTTAAGGAATGGATCATAAGTATATTCTTCACTGTTGTCTGATCTCAGCTTTTTGATTTTCCTGTCCGTCTGATTCCCTACCATTTTCTTCCACTCCAAGAAAATTTGGAGAACCTCGTTTTTGTGCCTCATGGGATACATCCAAACTCTCCTCGAGTAGTCATCAATAAAGGTGACAAACCACCTCTTTCCTCCCAATGAGACATTCTTCGTGGGACCCCATACATCAGTGTGAACATAATTCAAAATGCCCTTTGTTTGGACTTCACATTTTTTTATTACCAAATGTACAATGTTCACATAAATCAATTTTTACCAGTTGTGGCACCCTTAAGAACTCCTTGGTTCACCAATGTCTGAAGCGCCTTCTCACCAGCATACCCAAGTCTCATGTGCCATAATTTCGATATGTCTTGTTCTTTNCGTTGGAGCCCATGATCTCTAGGTCCATTAGGTCCCTCTACTAGCTCATATCGGACTAAACCATAGAACACTGTGACGAGTGAGTTCGAAGTGTTCGAATTCAAATTAGGGAATATGTGCTACATATATATACGATATATTTAACCGCATTTTTATTTTATTTACGAATTAAACAAAGAATCTGAGATATTTAAATAAGATTTAAATATTTTAATCAAATATGTGTCGGAATTGATTGAGATTGGCATTTGAATTAATATTAAGTATTAATTAAATAGTTTAATTAATCCTTTAATATTACCTTAATTTGAAATTAATAATTCAAATTAATTGTTGAATTAAAATGAAAAAAAGTCAAAATGTTGACTTCATTTAATGGAAAAATACATGTACTGGAATTTTGAGGTGTCAAAATTTGGTTTAACCAAACTTGCATGCTTGTCAAATAAACCCCACAAATTTGAATATCAAAATTTGGTTAACTCAAACTTGCATGCTTGCCACGTAATCCAAACATTTGACTGGAATTTTGAATGTAAAAATTTGGTGATCTCAAATTTGCATGACCATGCAAATATGACTCTATAAATAGAGTGATCAAGGTACATGTCACTCCTCTCTTGGAAAAACCTTGAGAAAAACTCTCACAAATTCTCTCCTCATATATACTAAATCCCTCCCAAGTTTAGTCACACACCGGATTCCACAATCTCATTCTTAGGCCGGAGAATAGTGGAGAAGACACAAGTGGTGGTTCAAAACCGGTTCGTGAGGAAAAAGGAATTTGAACTACAAAAGGTTAGTACTCAAAGACCTTGAGTTTTAGTAGTTATGAACATGCTAGTTATTTACTATAATTGATGTTCTAAGAGTGCCTAAGATCCAAATTGCTTTCGCATGTGTTATATTAACTCCATTATTACCTGGCTTGTTCCTGAAAATATTCGACAGAAATGGAGCCTTGTTGATGAAGGTAAAACAATTTTATAGCCGCCTCTAAAAGATAATGTTGGAGACCAGTAAACCCACCTCTCTATTGACAAAACTCGTAGACCTACATGACCTTTCACGCACTCAAAATGAGGAGAGAGAATAGGATGGTACAAGGCTACCCAAAATCATACACCCAAACCAACTATGTGAAAGTTTCCTAGTCTCCAAACAAGCAAGACTATCATTCCCAGCTCAAACCAGTTTTCGTACTAAGTGATCACTACAACTAGTTCATGAAGATTTATGTGGCTCAATCACTTTATCGTCGATTGCTAGAAACAAGTATTTTCTCTTGTTTGTTGACAATTATAGTTGTTGGATGTGGGTTTACATGCTAAAAAGGAGAGGTATTACGTGCATTCAAGAAGTTCAAAAGACTCGTTGAAAGCGGGTTTGATCACAAACTAAAAACCTTTGTCAAGTTAAGAGTTTGAGTCCTCACCATACACTCTACAACAAAATGATGTGGTTGAGCGAACAAACCGTACCATATTGAACATTGCAAGAAACTTGCTCAAAGCACTCAAGTCCCAACGATTTTTTAGAGCAAGGTAATAGGACAAGTAGTATATCTTCTAAACTGTTTACCAGCATAAGTGCTGGACACTCGCACCCCCTATGAAGCATGGTTCGGTAAGATGCCTCACTTCGAGCATCCATGAGTCTTGGGTTGTAAAGCACATGTTAAGACAACAAAGACATATAAAAAATCTTGATGACAAAAGCCAAAAGATGATGCATTTTGTCGTAGAAGATGGGACCAAGGACATAGATTGTATGATCTGCAACATGAGAAAATTCATATGAATAGAGATGTCATATTCGAAGAAGAGAAGAAGCGAGATTAATGCAGCGTCAGCCATACAAACAGATAGTTACAAAGTTCATTATTCTGGAAGACGAGCGAGACGTGATAGACCTAGAAAATGCACTGACAGCGATATCAACAAATCTCCACATGTCATCACCAGCAACACGGAAAGACGTGATGAATTTTCTAGAACAAGAGAGCTCTGGTGAAAGCACAGGAGGATCCACAACAGAGGGTGGATCAAAGAAGTTTTGTTCTCTTGCTGACATTTATGTAGATACACTTGAATTAAAATTGGATCCCGACGAGTTAGTATTGCTCGCAACTAAGGAGTCGACAACATACCATGAGGCAACAAATGAGACAACGTGGCAAGAGGCCATGCAAAAAGAGCTTGAAGTCATTGAGAAGAACAAGACATGGACACTCACTAACTTACCATTCATACACAAGCCTATCAGTTTCAAGTGGGTGTTTAATATGAAAAAGAATTGTGAAGAAAATATCATCAAGCATAAAGAAAGACTCGTGGCAAAGAGATACTTTCAGCGGTAAGAAGTTGATTTTAAGGAGGTTTTCGCACCTATAGCTAGACTCGACAATGTAAGCCTGATTCTTGCCCTCGCAACTCAACGCCGATGAGAGGTCCATCACTTAGGCACAAATCAATGTTTCTAAATGGTGACCTCTAAGAAGAAGTGTTCGTTGCCCATTCTGAAGGCTTCGTTGGAACACTCATACTTGATCGTCAATGGTACAAGTGAGGAAGGCATAAAAGAGTTCAAGCAACAAATGATGAAAAAATTTGAGATACTGATCTCAGGTTACTCACGTACTACCTTGGTATTGAAGTGGACCAAAAGAAAGATTGTATCATGCTAAAACAATCAGCCTATGCTGTATGCTGAGAAGTTACGGACAAAGTGCAACCCTACTAAGTATTTCATGGTGCCACCAAGTATCTCCAGAAAGTTTAGTAATTTATTTAGGAGATTTGTTAGTAGTTTTAATTTGGAGAAAGTTTGAGATTGGTTAGTGTTTTCTCATACTATATATGCTCTATTCACAAATTACTTAAAATCCAATATATGCTTTCACAGTAACAAAAAGATTACTATAATCCTTACAATTATTTCTCCACTCTAAAGAGATTTGTTAGATATATTCTCGAAATTGTTAGTGATAGGAAATATTGTTAATCCTTTTGAAGTAGGTGATGATTTTCGTGATTCGAGGATAAATAATTTTCAAGTGGGGAAGATGAAAAGGATCATATTGTTTCAAATGTTCCAACTGGATCTATTACACGACTAAGGTCAGATAGATTTAACAAGCATACATTCTTCTATAAGATTTGATTGAGAAATGACCATTTGTAGCTTAAAAAATGAATATTTTAACAGTTGAAGCAGAGAATGGGATTTCTATAAATAACCAATGATTTATAATTTATTTTCAAACTTTATTTATTATTTAATTCATAACTTATTGTGCCCGGCAAAATGGTGAGAAGTTACTTGTCAAAATAGTAATAACTTCTTTTTTTTAATGGACATTTGAAGGGTAGTGGAGAGTAACTTAAGGCCACTAACTTTTTCAGACTGCATCCCTGGGAAATTAAGAAGCTTTGAGTGCAGGTTTTAGACTATGCCGTTTGGAATGTAAAAAGCCTTGGGTAAAGGTTTCAGACTGTATTGCATGGAATACATGAAACTTGGACATAAGTTCAGACTGTGTCACTTGGAACGCATGAAGTTTTGAATTCAGATTGTCATGTTCACGTTTTATACTGTAAATCCTAGGAAAAATGTCTTCGAGAACAAAACCAAAACTAAGGACAAATACAAAAATCAAGAGAAAGAACTTATATTCAAGAATAAAAACTAGAACAACATCAAAATCCAAGTTTTCATAACTCCTAGAGCTAAGGTCCTTAGATCTGAACAAAGGTTAAGAACACGGATCAATGTCTTTGGGATAAACCATGAAAAGAACTCATAACTAGAGAATGGAACTTAAGGAGCTAAGTTCTCAAGACAAAAATAAAAACCTAACAAGTAAAAAGTGTAGGAGATGGTAGATGAGGAAAGTAGATCTGGAGCAGGCACCATAGAGAAGCAACACCCGTAGAAATTTTTTCTCTGCATTAAACCTCAATGCCTCAAACTTATTTCTTGTAACAGTCGAGTCCCAACGAAGAATAAAATATCCAAGTATAATGTCTTTAGAGGTATTTTCCACAAGATTCGTGAAAAATTTCGGAGGTTATTCATATAAAAAATGGATGTTCTAACGTGCATAAAAAATGGTGAAATTTATCTTTTGAGACCATCTTTAGACTTAGTTCTTTTTTATTCAAGTTACTTCCCGAAACCAAGTTATGTAGAAAAAGTTATTAAAATTCAGAAAAATTATTTCACCAACTTCGCGGACTCATGTCAAGCAAAGGGGCGGTGAGTGCGTCCGGCAACCCATAGGACATGTGTCAAGCAGTTGCTGTAAACACGAGTCGACTAATGATGGAAATACGCGTTGCATTTTATGGATCAATCCGACCCAATCCATCATCGTTGGTCCAATCTGTTTCACCAACCCGTCTCCATAACTCCAATCTGCCAGTCTGACCCGATCCGTTTCTGCTTGTCCGATTTGCTCTGCCACATGTCGTGATGACAAAATCAAGGGAAAAACCTTATATCCAGCGTAGAACCAACGTTAGATATAGGGGTCAAATGGACGAATCACTGCCGCCACGTGTCCAGCCAAGGATGAGCGTCTCCCTCCCCTCAAGCACATCTATACGTGCATATTGGGAGCCCTCCTAGAGCGTGGAAGTGTGTGTTGTGCGTGTAGATTTTTTGTTTCGCTCTATTCCACCTCCATTTGACTTTCACTCTCATTTCCATATTAACTTTATTTTGACTAGGACCTACCAAAGAATTTTGAGGAGATTTTGAGCTCTTAACATGCGAAACGTAGCACAGGAAGACATGAGTCATCCAAGTAAGTAGCCACAAAGACTTTAGACTAGTAACTTGTAGGGATCGCTAGGACGTGCTAGCATGTGATCATTCCTTTGCTTAGATGGTTAGAAAAGGCATGTTAAGGACTTTAGAATGACATTTTTTGATAAGTATGTACTGTATGTGTGAGATTCCACATCGATTGGGGAGGACAACAAAACATTCTTTATAAGAGTCTGGAAACATCCATCTAGCAGACGCGTTTTAAAAACCTTTAGAGGAAAGTTGAAAGAGAAAGCCCAAAGAGGACAATATCTGCTAGCGGTGTGCTTGAGCTGTTATAGTATGTGATACAAACCACGACCAAGAAATTTTCATACCACAAGATCCAATTACAAGGATGAGAGTCAAGAAGTTACAACAAGCTTATCACGTATATTCAAGCTATGGTGGGCTCGTGAAAGGAAATTTTGTTGAACTTAAAGATAGAGATGCATTAAATGCACTCTAATTAATGAACTCATAGTTGAATTTATGAAACTTAGTTCAAAGATGTTAAAGCCTTCTTTTCTTTTAGACATCACATTTTAGAATTGAAAAAAAAGAGATAAGTTTTTATCTTTCAAATTCATGTGTTTAGAACTTGCATGCGAGAGTCATTCAAGTGATATTAATCAAATCTCTTATGAAGTGATTTGAATCATCGGTTTAGAGATGAGGTAAGTTAATCATTGAAATTTGGGGCATTACACCTTAAGACAACATTTAACAAAAAAAAGTTAAAATTATTCTACAATCAATTTAGCTTACCTATAATATTTTTTCTAATTTCAAAATATGGCATCTAAATAGTCCCAACCATTTCTTTAATTTTGGGACCTTGCCAACTATAATACAATCCTTTTTTAGCCTTCACGATCACCCATCTTCAAAGTATATATACACCAATGCTCACATTTCTTCCTCTCAACTCTAATTCTCTCTCTCTCTTATTCACATCTACATCTCTATTTAAAAAACACAATATCTTCTTTTCATACTACATTCATCTGAACAGAGATGATACATAGAATGCAAAACGGGGTTGAAATGGCACCAATAATTCTCGTACCATATAAAAGGGTTTCAAGTTCTCCCAAATTAGAGACCATTGTTGAAGAAAGTTCGAAGAACTTTGAGGTTTTTCCAAATAGATGTTTATTTGTTCTTCCCATTTGTTTATCTTTTCTATACTATGTCCTTTTGTATAGACAATATTTATATTAGTTTATGTTTGAGTTACTCTCTTACTTTTCGTAGGGAGAGTTAACTTTTGTATTGACGATTGGTATCTTGTTTAGAAAACAATAGCAAGAATCTAAACAACAATTTTAATGCTCAAATTATTAAAATTTTTCCTTAAATTATTGTGCCTCATCTAAATATTTCTCCAAACGCATTAAATTTTTATTTACACCCAAATTATGAATGCAGCTGAAAAATGGTACTGGATTAACAAGTAAAAACATTAAAATATAAAGTAAACCAAAGCTTAACAAATTAATGACAATTTTGATTACCGTTTAGTAATATGAATGGACATGGCGGCCACAATAAGGAAAAAGAGAAGTTGTGGGCATAGTTGCAGTCATGGGCATGGCTGCGGTAGTGGCCATTGATGTAATGGCAGAGGTCGTGACAATACTTTACAAATCCATGAAAATACCAACTCTTGGAAGGCAAGAGTATGAACAAGTGTTACTCTGATAGAAAATAGAATCACTATGTGGTAAAGTATTACAAGAAGAAGCACGATGAGGAGGCAAACCTCACACTCACACATGATCAAGAACCTTCTCACAAAAGGAGAATACGAAGTGGAGGCAAACATGTGGTACCTAGACAATAGAGCAAACAATCACATGACTAGAAATCAAGCAAAGTTCAAGAAGCTTGGTGCGAAGCTCATTAGAAACGTGAAGTTTTGCGACGAATCAATTGTATCGATCCAAGGCAAAGGATCCATCTTGTTCCAGTGCAAGAATGACAACCAACATCTACAGACCAAAGTAAGTTATATCCCAAGCTTGAAGAGTAATATTATCAGCCTTTGTTGGATGAGAAAAGAAGGTAGCAATTTGGAGTTACCTGTTGGGTTTTATATCCTAAAACTCATAGTTTGTAAACAAAAACATATTATATTTTCAATAAAGTTATTATTGATGTTTATTTAGTAAAGATGGTTATTGAATAAAGTGAATTTTACGATAATTAATCTAATTCAATAAACTAAGAACACTCACTATAGTATGATTATCTGAACTATATCTAGAGACATAAGAGTGGATCAAGTTCAAGTATATAGTCAAAATGATCTATAGTACAGGGATAAGGCTGACTTTTATATATGACATAAACAATGTTATCACTAAATTGTTCATGCAGGGGACATGTGTGTGGGGGCGTCCTATGCAATGAGTATTTGCATAAGATCGGATCATGAAGAAAATCACTCTCACTTTATAATATCGTTTACTGTTGAGACTAATTTTCTTTACATTCAATGACCTAGGTAACTCAATCTTAATCCTGATCTAACCATGAACTCCTGTTTATTCAGAATTATCCCTAAATTTGTATGGGTGAGAGTGGCTCGAGTTCGCCGACTCAATAGGCCTCCCATTTCAGAGGTAAGACTGGGTGTGGCTGGGGACATGGGGTGCAAGATGGAATTCACTCCTATCCACTTTTAGGGATAGAAGATAGGTAGTTCCCTTAAGTACTGACTCTAGGTCTTGAACAAGGGGCCCCACCCTCTCATTGCCCTGAGAGGGATTCGGTTTACTGGTTGGACCACAAACCAATTGTTCATTAGAGGATTAGTGGGACATAAAGGAACAAAAAGTAACTTTAGGGGTAAAACGGTAAATTGACTCAGCTCTAGTTACAAACAACCTGTGAAAGATCGACTTACTAATCATGGTTATATCAAATGGACAGAAATATATCTATAGTGAGGGGAGTGCAACTACTAGGCTATAGTGGAGTGTCCTAGTAGTTAACGAATGTTGGTTAACAAGGTTAATGAGTTTAACCGGTTAATCTTGGATCGTTGGAGCCCATGATCTATAGGTCCATTAGGTCCCTCTGCTAGCTCATATCGGACTAAACCATAGAACAGTGTGACGANGATAGTATATGCTACCTCTTCTAGTTTCTTTAATTGCCACCAAAGCTCCACGAGCTACTTTCAAATTCCCTCCTTCCAAAATGATGCGATAACCACTCGCATCCAAAACGCCAAGGGAAATCAAATTTTTCTTCAAGTCAGGGACATATCTCACACCATTGAGTTTTCATATAACCCCATCAAACATCTTGATTTGTACTGAGTCGATTCCCATCATCTTGCAAGTACTATCATTGCCCATATAGACAACTCTACCATTGAACTCTTTGAAGTCCAAAAACATCTTTCTGTTTGGACACATATGATAGGAGCACCCAAAATCAAGAATTCATTCACTGGTTTGGCTGACTGATAAAGAGATCGTCAAGGCATTATCTGTATCAGTATCGTCATAGACCCCTTCTCTTTTAAGATCGGGCAATCTTTCTTCCAATGGCCTTTCTGTTGACAATATACACACTCATGTTTATCAAGTTTTCTCCAATTATCAGATCTACCTCTCGACTTTGATCGGGACTTTCCACGTTCGCTCTTTTTCCAAGTAGAAGTCCTTCCACGAGCAGTGAGAACATTTGTGCTAGAGTCTTGATATGCCTCCTTTTCCTTCTTTCGCACCTCATTATTCATTAAGGCATTTGAAACATCTTCAAAAACAAGATCAATGAGTCCATGTAGTAGGGTGGTTACTAAAAACTCGTAGGATTCCGGCAAAGAATTCAAGAGAAACAACGCCTTGTCTTTGTCATTAATTGTAACATGTCTTTGTCATTAATTGTAACATCTAGATTGAGCAAATTAGTGAAGATTTTGTCAAAATCATCCAAATGGCTCAGCCATTGAGATACCTTTCTTGTAGTCAAAACGGAAGAGTTTCTTCTTCAAATAGAGTTTATTTTCCACACTCCCCTTCATATATTTCGCCTCAAGCTTGTCCCATAGTTCTTTCGCCATGGTAACCTTCATAAATGGATATTTCTGATCCTTGCCAAGATAGGATCGAATAATTCCACAAGCTTGTCGATTTAATTTCATCCATTCGGCGTCTGTCATGTCTTCAGGCATCTCCTCTTGTTGAGAAGCATCAAGATCTTGCATGACCAGCAAATCGCTAACTTCGCCTCGCCAAAAACCAAAATTATTGGTTACATCAAATTTCTCTAGAACTCAAAAATCTCGATCAACGCCTTGATTTAATTCCAGATGATTCTGCCATTTGCAATAATTAATCTAGATGTAACTAAAAAACACAATTCTTGAAAATTGATTTTCAAGAAAATAAGCACGATTGTGAGCACGTCTAGTGGTCAATGAGGCCAAAACATTCACAATACCCCAAATACCATAATCGGGCTCTGATACCACTTGTTGTGCACCGAAAGNTATCGTTGATTGCTAGAAACAAGTATTTTCTCTTGTTTGTTGACAATTNATTCACAATACCCCAAATACCATAATCGGGCTCTGATACCACTTGTTGTGCACCGAAAGCGGAATAAATATGCTCACAACACCAATGAACGGAATTACACAAGGAGACACCAAGATATTTTTTATCTCAAGTTCACCTCTATTAATTCTAAGCATGGCATTATATAGCCTTTACAATCATGGTTGAACCTAAAAAGATCAACGGAAAGAAACTTAAAATCCCAAACAATCAGTCCTAAAGAATAGCCTTTGCAATCATGGTTGAACCTAAAAATATAATATAAGCATAAAGAAACTTGAAGTCCCAAAGAATAGGACCTTATGACAATTTACAACAAAGCCAACAAACCATACCATATTGAACATTGCAAGAAACTTACTCAGAGCACGCAAGTCCCAACGATTTCCTGGAACAAGGTAATGCGACATGTAGTTTATCTTCTAAACTGCTTACCAGTATAAGTGTTGGACACTCGCACCCCCTACGAAGCATGGTTCGGTAAGATGCCTCACTTAGAGCATCCATGAGTCTTCGGTTGTAAAGCACGTGTTAAGACAACAAAGACATATATAAAAAATCTTGATGACAAAAGCCAAAAGATGATGTATTTTGTCATAGAAGATGGGACCAAGGACATAGATTGTGTTGATATGCAACATGAGAAAATTCATATAAGTAGAGATGTCATATCCGAAGAAGAGAAGAAATGAGATTAGTGCAGCATTAGCGATAAAAACAGATTGTTACAAAGTTCATTGTTCTGGAAGACAAGTGAGATGCGACAAACCTAGAAAGTGCACTGACAATGACACCAACAAATTCCCACATGTCATCACTGGCAACGCTGAAAGACGTGATGAATTTTCTAGAACAAGAGAGCTCTGGTGAAAGCACAGGAGGATCCACAGCAGAGGGTTGACCAAAGAAGTTCTGTTCTCTTGCTGACATTTATGCAGATACACTTGAAGAAAAACTAGATCCCGACGAGTTAGTATTGCTCGCGACCAAGGAGTCGACAACATACCATGAGGCAGCAACTAAGACAACGTGGCAGGAGGCCATGCAAAAAGAGTTTGAAGTCATTGAGAAGAACATGACGTGGACACTCACTAACTTACCATCCAAACACAAGCCCATCAGTTTCAAGTGGGTGTTTAAGATAAAAAAGAATTGTGAAGAAAATATCATCAAGCATAATGAAAAACTTGTGGGAAAGGGATACGTTCAATCATAAGAAGTTGACTTTAAGGAGGTTTTCGCACCTATGGCTAGACTCGACAGTGTAAGCCTGATTCTTGCCCTCGCAACTCAACACGGATGAGAGGTCATCACTTAGACGCAAATCAATGTTCCTAAATGGTGACCTCTAAGAAGAAGTGTACGTTGCCCATTTTGAAGGCTTCATCTTCAAAACCGATGAGCACAAAGCGTACAAGTTGTCAAAGACCCTCTACATTTTACGGCAAGCACCGAAGGCATGGATCATATGTGTGGACAAGAGCTTAAAGAGTCTAAATTTCATGAAATTCTCACAAGAACAAACATTGTATACAAGAAACAAAGGAGTTGAAACACTCATACTTGATCGTCATTGGTGTAAGTGAGGAAGGCATTTAAGAGTTCAAGCAACAAATGATGAAAAAATTTGAGATGACTGATCTCAGGTTACTCACTACTACCTCGGTATAGAAGTGAACCAAAGGAAAGATTGCATCATGTTAAAGCAATCGGCCTATATTGTATGCTGAGAAGATGTTACAGCATATTAAGATGACAAAGTACAACCCCACTAAGTATCCGATGGTGGAGAAAGTTTAATGATTTATTTACAAGATTTGTTGGTAGTCTTTTAACTTTTGGAGAAAGTTTAGGAGATTGGTTAGTGTTTTGGTAAGTACTCATTAGATACATGCTCTATTCACAACAACAAATAGATTATATAGAATCCTTATAATTATTTCTCCACCGTAAATAGATTTGTTAGATATATTCTCCAAATTGTTAGTGATAGGAATTATTGTTAATCCTCTTGAAGTAGTAGGTGGTGATTTCCGTGATTTGAGGACCAATACTTTTGAAGTGGGGGAAGATGAAAAGGATCATATTGTTTGAATGTTCTAACTGGATCTATTACACAACTCAAGATCAAGAAGATTCAACAAGCACACATTCTTTATCTACAAAATTGGATAGGCTCGGTTTAACCTCCTTTTCATATGTTAGAAGCTGATTTGATTGAGGAATGACCATTTATACCTCCGTGAGTCAATATTTTCACAGTCCATTGAGGTGGAGAATAGGATTGCTATAAATAACAAATGATTGATAATTTATTTTCAAACTTTATTTATTATTTTAATTCATAATTTCTTGTACGGATCAAAATGGTTTTTTTAATGGACATTTGAAGGGCTAGGAGTAACTTTAAGGCCACCAACTTTTTTTTTTTTTTGGTGTGCATTTGAAGAGTAGGAAGCTTCTTTTGTGGAGAGACATAAATGCCAAAAAAAAATTAGTAGATAAAAGGGAGATTTTTTATGAATGAAATTTGTGCATCATCAAGTTTGGGTGACTCAATTCTAGATTTTATCTCTTTGTTGATATGAATTTTGTACGAAGATATGTTAATTTTTTAGATTTAAGGGTTCTTGCTTCAACACAAGATTAGATTCATGAGAATCCGGTTGTAATATAGGGCCAAGAACAATATTTTCCTAATGGACCCACATGCATGTGCTTTGACTTTGTCTAAAGAAGTACAACACATCCATTTATACCTATAATAAAAGTAGAGCTTAAGGCTAAGACATGATTTTAGATCTCACAAGGCATGATAGACATTGCATGTGATTGCATTTTCCATTGTTAGCAGTGGGGTCACTAGCTAAGTATTTTTAAATATTCGTTCTTTTCCTAGAATTTTAAGTTAAATACAATGGACCTCTAGTCGATGACCGACTTCTTTTATGGAGTCCCTAGAATAGTGATCTTCTAAATAGTTTATTCACGTTGAATAATTTCTATGTTATTTTAGGCAAGTATGTTAAATTGTTTGATTCATTATAGACCTAGCTTCAACTTAGGCTCTGCTCGATAAAGATGCAACTAATGATTTGTTTAAGGTAGTTTTTAATTTGAGGCATATAAATCTTAAAAGTCTTATTTGTTCCGATTTTTTTTTGGACAAAGAGGAGAAGGTTAGCTTGTTTTTAATTGATTTTCTTGTCAAAAACTTTTGGTTTAACTAAGAAACTCTAGTAATGTTCCCTATTTTAGATTGAAATTTGAGGGCATTACACCTTTAAGAATCTAAATGATTGTGGTTCATCTAAATGTTTCTCCATAAATTAAGAGTGCAAGTTAATTATATAAAATCATATTAGATTAACAAGATTAACAAGTAAAAACATTAGAAATGTAAAGTAAATTATATAATGGAGTTAAAAATAAGATAAGCTTGAAATCATATGAAAAACAAAGTTTAAAGCGATCTAAAATGAGGGGGAAGAGGGGATAGGTCAAAAAACAAAACTTGTTTAACTTGACCATTGCACATCACCTTTTATCCTACCTTGGAACAATTCTAGCTCCATCCCGCGAGTTGTTATAAATGGATATCGGAGCCCTGGGTTGATTAGGTCGTATAGATTGTTTTCCCTAGATAGAGAGTTGTCGACTCAAATAACGTCTCGCCACGACTAGGTATATAAGTAAGGTGTAAGAGTGGACATGATCTAACCTCTTTATCTAAATTGATGCATATGTCGGTTACACCAGGTAAGCATGATTAGGTCGGAACATGTTAGATCGATTTGTAACCTAGACTTCGATGCATTATTGTAGATTATGGGAGGCATGATGGTCTATGCATAATTGGTACTGACGCTTGCTTTGGTTGTTGTAAGAGCGGCCACAGAGTATTTAAGCATTTTATGGTCCAATCTTATACCAACTATTACCTAACATACTTCCACTCACACATCTCTACATAAACGATTTGGATCAAATCATTTATAAAAAAAAGTTGTAAAGTGAGTCATTAAAGCACCAACCTTATATGTATATTATAGTCTCTTTAAGTTATTACTCGAACATGATTCTCTTTCATGTCTAACTACACACCGTTCAAATTTACCATAATAATCTTAGATATTAAGTATTTCTTTATTTGTTTCTTGAATTCATATCGATATGTGTTCTCTCCTAGGTATAATCATTTTGCCTTCCTTATTTTCACTAGTCTTTAGTTTGAAGACGGGACAAGAATTTCTTTTGTCATCTCCATCCGACTCATCGTACCTACGAGAGAATACATATCGAAAGGGGTTTAGGGTTTAAAATTAGGGTCAAAGTCAAAAGGTTTAGAATCCCAAACAGAGTTTTTAGAAGGCCCAAGTAGGGTTTTGTGGATTTGGTGAAGGAAAGAGGGGATGAATGAGCATTCCCAAGGGCTGTTTATATGTTTAATTATAAAGGTGAGGATTCACACAAATCCCAGACACGCATGAACCACCCATTCTCCCCCTCCTTTCTTTTGTCGTGTCTTTCTATAATCACGACCGTCTATTAGGTAGTCGATCAAATCTCACATGTTCATCGACCCATGCGAACTACACAACTCAAATCATAAAAATTGAATTAGGTTAGATTTTTTCTTTTCAATTTGGGTTGCGGAAAGTTTAGTTCAATTAGAAACCTGAAAAATAGGGTTACAGGCTAACCCAACGGTACCATCTTTTAAAACTATTAAGAATATTCAAATTTTGTAGTCAATATTAGTGATATGTTATATGACATTTTAGTTATTAATATAATGAATAAATAACTTTTTTTTAAACAATTTAAAAAACAACCCGACAACCCAAACCGAAAAAAAGAGGATTGTGTTGAGTTGGGTTATGAATTTTATTCGTGTTGCTAGGGTTACCAACCTAACCCATCTGAAATTTCACGTTGGTCCAAAAAAAAAAATTTTCCAACCCAACCCAACCCAACTCATATATATCCATAATTCTGACAACAAATTTAGAACGGAGGAACAATCACCAAAGCGTTTCACTTTATAAAATGACACGTAATTGAAATACTACATTTGATCGAGTGAAATGAAATGAAATGATAGTTGAAGATGAGGAGGGGGATAGCATAAAGTGAAATATTTGATTCATTATAACCCTAACAAAGATGTTTATAGATCAAAGACACGAGTATGGGAGGAAAAGCAGGCATGGGGTTTTGCAGTAAATATATATTTTTTTAAAACACCCTGTTTTTTACTTTAATAAAGCTTTTTACTTTTCTTGGAAATCTCCTCTTCTTTGATAATGATGCAACCAATTACAGAGATCACGAAAAGGAAGTATGGAGTTTTTCCAATGACCCACGTTTTTTTTTTTTTTTTTTTTTTTCGGATTCTTATCCAAAAGAAATATTCATACTTTTTAACCATTGGATTGGATTCGAATTAGGGTTTGGAGTTTGGATTTGGTACTTGATGACTCCGACATTCCTCTCCATTCTCTGTAATTAGTTACACTACTTATTGTTCACTCCTAAGAGTAAAAATTATCATCATAAACCAACTAATACAATATGATCACCTTACTTACGACTCGTTTCTAAAAGTGAAAAATTTCGTCATAAACTAACCAACACGAATTCTTTTAGTATACTTTGTTTCTAAATATTTGAGCCACAAAAAAACGAAGGTGATATGAATCCAACAACTGATCACTTGCATGTACCCGAACGAGCAATTACAAGAAACAGTATAAAAAAGATTCAAGCATCAAATCAAGAAGATAATGAAGTGGCTGACATGGTAGAGTGTTAGAAACTTGCCTTTGGTAGTTCAACTACCAATTAAAACAATTTATGAATGTCTTATTTTCTTCTATTTGTATTTAATAGCATTTATTAGTAATTCGTAGATGGTTGAATTTATTATGTTAGGTTATCCTGTGAGCCTATTTAAAGGCATGTAATATTTAATTTTGAAATCATGGTAGAATACAAAAAACGTTGTGGTTGAAACACTTTGGGTGGTATGTTTCTTTCAAACTTTGGTTTTAGGTTTGATGTTAAAAATCGATTCAATGGATTAGTCATGATCAAGCTAATTCTGGAGTGAGTCGTCTTGGTATCTAAGAGTGACCATCATAGATTCCAAGTTCGATCTAAGAGTCATTCATCTTCTAACCAGCTCTTGGTTGGAATCAATCCACTAAATTAGCTTTCTCTGGAAACGTTTTGCAAAGATTCTAAAAACACCTCTAGCTTTGCAAAAATCTAGCATTGCTGGCGCTTATTAGAAGGTGTCCCTTTTTATATACGTAATAATTTTCAATTTTATTTTGAAAAGAAAAATTGAAAATAATTTTGTAAAGTTAGGTCTAAAATGGAGGCTTATGCGGCCACTCGGTTGGCCATTACCATGTACATTGACCATAATTTACGTGAACGCCATTATTACACAAGCCTGCCACGTGGCAAACATACAGATGACCCTCTCCTTAACTGTAAAGGGAACTGCCCGTCATTTTCTCCTGCCTGTTACCCGGTTCCATGTCTCATAGGTCACCCCCCTATTACACTAGCAAAGCCCCATTCAAATTTAATGATAAATTTCTATCTAAATAGCTTAATCACTAAAGTTTGAATTGATTCGGTGTTTGGTAGATTTATTGTAGCCTTGAAGGCCCAATTATAGGCCATTTGAGTAAAATACTTTTTTTTTAATTAAAAAATATATTTTTTTAATTAAATGTCTATGTATATAATATAAATATATAATAAGTTAGTTAATATAGATATATTTATATATAAACGGTGAACATCTCTGTCTCCATTCCTGTCTGTCCCCATTCATGTTTAGCTAATATTTTCCATTTAAATAAGAATTTTCTATCTCATTCAAGATGGGTCCTTGTGAGAGCTAGATCCATATACGTTAATGGACATATCTGCTTGAGAGGTATGACTTTTAAGTCGAGAAATATAAAAAATATAAAAGTTAAAATAAAATTCTTACACGTGCATCAAAATACTATAATAATATATATACGATGAAAATAGTTAAATGTAATTCACACATACTCATATATTTCAATTATTATACTAAAAAAAATTGTCATAATTTAAAAAAAAAAAACTTAGTCAATTTATTTCTATAATTTTGGATTTTGATAAGGCTTTAAAAAAAATGGCTTTAAATCAATTCAACGTGTTGTATTGTCTATCATACAGCTGACATAATGGGTTAAAGTAGACAATATCGGTTAGTGGTGACCATCGACTATTACAAATGGTATCAGAGCTAGTTACCAAACAGTATGTTAGCGAGGACGTTGAGATCCTAGCGCCCAAAGAAAGAAAACATTTCTTACCAAACCGTTCTTATCTAATTTTCAATTTACTACCCACTTTAAATTATACTTGAATCGTTATTACTAACAAACTCTTGGAATTGTTGCAATTATACTCTAAAGTCAAAAAAATTATAATATTTAAAAATATATTCTCGGAGAATCAAATAATTGTGTTTAATTTTATATAAATAAATATTATTTATATTTAGTTGTGGCAATTATTTTTAATAATTTTATTTTATTAGGATGGTTAATTTCTTAGGGATTAATTACGGTTAATAGTTTCTATTAAATCAATTTTGAATTTATTTTTCATTGATTATGCCATAAATTTTAGAATTTTAAATTTATATACAAACCAATCAAAATTATATAAACTTTTATTCAAATTAAATAATTAATTATATATAATATATATAAAAAATTAAAATTTAATTAATTTAGCTCACTCTTCCAACCTAAAACACATATATTTCAATTTATTATCGTTTAGTTTTTTTCTCCCAACCTCGTGATAGAATCAACGATCCTACATATTCGTATAATATTGCCCCGTTTGAGTATAAGCTCTCAAGGTCTTACTTTTCGTCTTACCAAAATGTTTCACATCAATAGAAATACTGTCTTTTACTTATATACTCATGATCTTCTATTCACGAGCATCAACGAAAAGTTAAATAATTTCTTAAATGACGACAATGGAAAGAAAGAAATTACCATTACTTGCAGTTTAAACCAACAAAATAGGGTTAAAATTCAAAATTACCACCTAATCTTCCCAAAATTCACAGCATATATAAATGCCACGTCACCTTTTTTTAGATCCTTAATATATATATATATAACAAAACTTTGCTTATAATCAACTTACCCTAAATCAACACATAAACAAAAATTTAAACAACAACAAAAAAAAAAAAAAAAAAAAAAAAAAAAAAAAAAAAANTCTTAAGTGTCATTCCAAATGGTGAAAGGCGGCGGAGTTCCGCCGTGACAAACCGACCTGGCTGGCGGAAGCCAGTTGTTGCCGGAGGAGCCTTGCAGCTCCGGCGGTGGTTGTTGCAGCTGATGGGAGGAATTATTATAATTATACAAATTGCTCGTTCTTGTTGCATGGAATGGATCATCCACGTTACAACCACCACCAAACATATTCACTTCTCCAATGTCTCCCAATCCACCCCCTTCCGCTCCCATCGGAATCACGAAGTTCCCACCGTACCCATCTCTACTATAAACCACCGAGCTCGACCCAGAGCTCTGGTCCATCGAGTCCAAGAAGTTCCCGGCACTGACATCGTTCTCTTGCTTGCACCACAGCCGTTGCTGTAGTGCACCATAAGGGTAGTGAGAGGCGTAGGGGTGGTGGTGGTGGAAGGCGAGAGTTGGCCATCCACCGCCCCCGGAAGTAATTATTCCATTAGATAAATGCGATGATATGTTTTCATCAGTTGATTGAGGATGTAGAGGAATGTCAGAGTGGTCAATATCTTTTAAGCGCTTCGCAGCGCCACCAATAGGCAATGTGTTACTTTCGAGAATGGCTTTGACATCATAACGAGTCATGTCGAAGTTGGTCACGGCATTTAGTCCTCGAAACTTTATGGCGGCTATGTCGTATGCCTCCGCTGCTTCCTCTTGCGTACCTAATTTTCCAAATACGAACAATATTTGAATAATTCGTAGCTACGAATATACAATAATTATAATTGACTTACTGAAAGTTCCCAAGTAAAGATCTTTATTTCCAGCAACTCTCCCTATTCTTGCTTGCCATCTCCCGTGCTGATGGTGTCTGTCACCAACGGCCATATTCAAATTTTAATTTACAAAATGTGGGTGAAAAAGAGAGGGAGTGAGGTAAAATTAAAAATGAAAATTACCTTGTTACTCCACGGTAAATGGAAGCTCCACGAGAAAACCCACTACTCTTCCTGATAGTAAAGCTTATATTATACGACCAAAATTGAAAAATGTAAAGGAACAAAACTATATAATATAAAACAAATGTATTAAGATTAAGCTAGTTATGTGTTTGTACCTTCTTAGAGACGCTACAAACTCTTGTCGGGTCATATGCTTCATGTCTTCCAACTCTTTCTCGTAATCACTAATCTACCATTTTTATAATTCAGTAAGCAAGTTGGTCTGATTATGGAGTGTTTAGATGACTTGATAATCTAACCAATCAGAATTATCCAATCCAAAGTATAAAAGTTAGTTCGAGTTATATATATATATTTTTTTTTTTTCCGAACTGGGTTGGATTATGAACTCGGGTTAGTCCAAAAACTATTATTATAGTCTTTCATCGATCTAATTACGTAAATATTAAGTTGATGTGACAAATATACGTTAGATGAAGTAATGATTGAGCAGGTTAGATCAACAGGGTGGATATAATATAAAGTTTAAGAGCATAATCGAAGTCGGGAGTAAGGCTTACTGGAAAGTTGGTGGTGGTAGTGGTACCCCAGTATTTAAGTGCTGCTAAATCGTAGGCTCTAGCAGCCTTTTGTTCTTTGTCATAACCTCCTGTTTGATTGAAAAAAAACACCAAATTTAATAAGATTACAATCATAAGCTTACAAATAAAATTAGATTATGAAGAAAAATAAAAGGATTTTTGTATTATTACTCACCTAAATAGACTGCATTTTGTAGTGGAAATGGAACCCCACATGAGTTGATAACAACCCCACACCACCAAATTAAAAACTTTAAATTAGAAAATTATATATCCAATGATTTCTTGATTTGAAATTAATTAATTAATTACCTTGTCTTCCTTTTCTGGTTTGTCCTTCTCTTCTGCAACTATTGTCCCATAGATGAGCTTCGTATCTTCCTGTCCATCTATGTCTGTTCAAACAAACATGCAATCAAAATATTATTAATTTAGGAAAGGATCGTGAATTTATAAATGACAAATTCATGTTTGTTAATTGGTATTAGATCATTTACTGAGCTTATGTTTAAAGTGGACAATATCAAAACCTGGTTACTCCGCGGTAGATGGATGTTCTTTGTCCAAATGTGTCCATGGATTTTCTTGGGACAGCTTCAATGGGGCCGTTATCAGTGTCTACCTCAGTAGCGGATGATTTGGGTTGTTTCTTATTAGAGGAGGAGCTTTCGCCGCCGTTTGTTATGAGAAGTGGTAGAGCTTCCAAGTCGGAGGACTGCGACGGTGGTGGTGGTGGTGGTGGCCCGGTGTTCATCGACAGCGATAAAGTATGTGGGTTTGTGATATTAGGTTTTCCTATTGCTCCGTCGTGATCTCCGCCGCTTTTAGCCACCGCTTGCGGCGGCGCCGGTTGGTTTCTCAGCCACGTCTTGATCATAGACAACCCAATAGAGCTAGTATAGTTGCCGTTGCCGTTGCCGTTGCCGTTACTGGGGTTGGGTCTTCCACCGCCGTCACCGCTTCCGCCGTTTGGCTCAGATGGAAGCTCCAAAGAACAATTTTGGAAGATGTAGTTGGCGGATGCATTGGTGTAGACGACGGCGGCGGCGGCGTGGTCGTGGTCGGTGAAAGAGTGGTGGCCGAGGAAATTTTCAAGCTTTGGTTGGTGATGGGTGTCGATTAAACCAGAAAAATCCGAACTTTGAGTCTGCCCTAAACCCTTCACACTATTCCAATCTACAAAAAACCAAAAAAAAAAAAAACAAAAAACAAAAAAAATAAGAAATGGGTTTTGATTAAACATCAATTTGTAAAAACCCCATCAATCAAAAAGGCCAAAAAAGTGAAAAAGGAGAGACCTTGAGAGTCATAGACGCCATAGGAGGAAGGAAGGTTGTCAAAGCAGACGGCGGGGACGTCAGAGGCGGAGATTTGGTCGGTGGTGAAGGCAGCGGCGGAGACGGCGTGAGGGTGGTGGGGGAGTTGGTGTTGGTGATGTTGGGGGGAGAGGGAGAAACCCAACCAGTTGATTGAAGCCATTATTGGATGATCAATGGAAATGGTGAAGCTCCATGGAAGAAGACAGAAGAGGATTGGAAGAGTTGTATTGATTTATAAACAAATCTGTGTTTCAGTTCTCACCCTCATAAATGGATGAAAACAGTGAGGTAGCAATCTTAGGTTTTCTTTTGGTAATAATAATAATTTAATCTCTGAGTGAATAAATATATTTAAAGACACACGTACACACCAAAATAGTACTAAACTAATGATACATGAAAGGACACCATTTACATTTGTCATGCCTAAACCCAAATCAACTTCAATCTTCCCCTCAAATTTTCAAACCCTTTTCCTATGGGTACTGCACGTGGACGGATTGGGTCAGTCATCCCAATACAATTTACCATCTATCTCAAATTAACCCTCTATTTTTTTTCAAAAAAAATTAAACTCAACCCAACCTAGAAAAAAGAATCTAACCTAATCCAACCTGCTTTTCGCTACTCTCTTTGTTCTTCGTCTAAATGAAAATTCTCCACATTGTTAGGAGACGATCGAAAAAAGATCCCCGTACTCCTTATACTCGTACATAAAATTAATTTTGGCCCGTCACTAAAAAATATATTTGGGTCCATCCTTTTAGATTTGAATCGTGCAATAACTCGGGTTGGGGCAGAAACTGAAATGGAATGGAATGGAGGGGGAATTAGTAGAAAGATGAATTATATAATTATGTAAGTAAAGGGACAACACATGGGATAGGTATAAATAAAACATGTGCAATTTCGTAATCTAAAAACAACAATAAAAGATTTTAATTTAATCTAACAAAAAAAAAATGTGAGACAGAGGCGAGCAACGGCAAACATAGCCACTCTCCACACCCACTTATTCTTTCCCACTTGGACACACACTTCTGTTTCTCGTTCTAAGCATGGTATCAAAGCATCATTCTTAACACTAGTACCCTATTAAAAAACGACATGTATTAGTATTTTGGTTATAGTCCTCGAGCAAAATACGAAACCCATGTTTGGAAAATGGAAGGAGAGAGAGAAAAAAAAAAAGAAAAGGAAAATATAATAGGGGTTGGAGTATAGGGTGTTGCACCCCTGGAAGAGGACACTGACCCATGTCTGGTGGGTGTATTTCAGATGTATCTATCTATATACATTATTTGTGAACCAACCCCCCACACATTCCAACCAAATCTAATCTAATTTCATTTAATTTCATTTCATTTCATGTCATTATTTTGGACATACATATATATACATACATATATCATTTAATGCTCCCTATAATTATTATTATTATTATTATTATTATTATTATTATTATTTGCAACTAAACAAATAATTAATTATATTTAAAACCCATATAGTGAGAGAGAGATAAAAAAAATAAAAATAAATAAATAAATAAAGCCTCGAGAAATGCGAACACCACGCTGTAAGTTTGACCGTCAAAAAGAGAATCAATTTATTTTTTTATTCCCTTAATTCTTTTTCTTTTTTTTTTAAATATAATTAAAGCTATCTATTTTAGTTTTCCCGTCTTAAAAACATTTAATTAATTTTCAATTTTTTTGGTACGAATTGTAAAAAAAAATTAATTTGTAATGATTTAGTCTCGATACCTATGTGGTGGTGCATGTTATGACTGGTTTGTGTGAAAATTAATTTATGTTCGTGGATCTTTTGATAATAGAATAATCATGGTTAAAGAGAGGGTTTAATAACCTTTAAAAAGAGTTCAAAACTGAAAAACATTGTTACGATACTCTAACGAGGAAAACATGACTTGAATGTGAAATAAACTGGATGTGACTTTGTTTTATGGTCTTCTTAGTGTCACAATCACACTTTTTTGGCGACAAAATCATGATTATATGCGATACTTGTTCTAACACAACAAATAATTCAACCATGTAAAAATTGGGCTTTGCGGATAATCTCAACGAAAGGTGGAGCGTCGAATTACGTTTTGAGAGAAAGTGTTTACAAAACTTGATTGAGAAAATAAGTTGAAAATAGTTTGAAAGAAAACATTTTCAGTGTTCCATATGTGGGCAAGAGAGCTTACAATACTTGATCTTGGAGAGGTTTGATACCTATTTGGTCTCCTGTAGTATATTTTGAGACATTTCATATGCAACAAGAGTAGACATGATTTTGTCTATGAGTCACACACAATAAAACAATCTAACATGAAAACAGATAAAAAGGGTTTGACATGACATGTGGCCATAGGCAACACGCCCTTGACAAGTATGACCGTAACACTCAGCATGCAATGTTACTCATACATGGGCCTTTTACTTTTACATAAAGAATGTTAAACATAGGAGGCATGTTTATAAGTTCTTAGTAAGTGACCACACTCTTGGTGTCAGAAAATACATCCATATACACTATGTAACATGATTTGTGGGACCTAATTTCATGATTATTGGTTGGTTTATTTGTTGTATCAGCGCCAACTCGTTGAGACACTAAAACCAAATGCGAAAAGCTTGCTTTAAGCCATAAAGGGCTTTATTTAATGGACATATGAGTGGGAAAGTGAGGATGAATATACCTAGAAGTATGTTCCATATGAACATGTTCAGTAAGAGTGTCATTGAAGAAAGCATTTTTGACATCAAGTTGCCAAAGAGGCGATTTATTTGTGCCAACAAGAGAAAACACAACACGGACCGTAGTAGTTTTGACAACCGGATTGAAAGTGTTAGTGTAGTCGAGACCAAGAATATGAGTATAACTTTTGGCAACAAGACGAGCCTTCAAACGCTGGACATATACATCAGACAAATATTTAGTGTGGAACACTCATTTAGAGCCCATGATGTTGGTGTTGGCCGGGCGGGGAACCATAATCCAAGTGTCATTTTTTGTAAAGCTTAAATTTAGTCATCCATGGCAGCAAGCCAAGCAGTACTCTTAGCAGTAGATTTGAATTCTCTTGGCTGAGTGGTTGCAAGACGAGCAGAAAAAAGTTCAAATGAGCCCAAAATACCAAGATTTGTTGGATGACGGGTCCTCAAAATACCAACTTTAGCTTGTGTGATCATAGGATATGATAGTTCAAAAAAGAAGAGGAACCAACCGCAGATTCAATAGAAGGTGGATTAGAAGCTGAGGGTGGCAAAGAGGAACCTGCAAGAGAAGTATGAACCTACATGGACTCATCCATAAGATCAGAACAAATATCACATGGAGAGAATCTTGATCGAAGAATGTGCCGTGAGGAAGGGGTAAAGATGCAATGAGTTGTTCAAATAGGCCCTCAAATGCAAGGGAGAGGGTACTTATTATTTACCATGTTCTCGTTCCATTTCCTATAATCAATACACAAACGCATTGATTCATCCTTCTTGACGAATATCACGAGCGCATCCCAAAGGGATACGTTGAGATAGATAAAATTCTCATTTACTCATTCTTGCAACTGTACCTTGAGTTCTTTCAGTACATTGGTATCATGCAGTATGGGGGCCTGAGAGGTACGGCTAATACCCCTATGTAGAAATCTACCGCTAGGGAAAGGGGTACTTTTGGTAATCCTCCAAAAATCTATCGAGAACTTGTTCACTACTTGCATTTCAAATAGAGACACATCGTTTAATTAAACCTTTTTTTTTCTTTTCATTTTTTTTACCAATAGACGATTGTTTGGTTAAACTATGAATGAGTTCATTTCTTAGTCGATATAATAGTCACCTCACTACTATTTATATTAGAATTAAACCATGTATAGTTCTCTATAATTTGAAATCATAGGGCCTTAACCACATATAATTTAGGGAATTCAACAAATACTTGGTTGTTCGAATAATAATACAAATAGTTATGATTTATATTTTTTAAACAAAAATAGAAATGGAAATAAAACACTTAGATAATTATATTTATTATTTCTTAATGTACTTGATATGATAATTGTATTCATTAAAGTTTTTAATTACAAATTCTAAATGGTTCAAACAATAGAAATGATAAGTTACATTTTAAATATTTAATAGATTTTAGTAATTAGATTTTTTTCAGAAATTAAATTTGATTTTTTAAATAAGATTAATTTGAATTTGGTTTTAATTATAGATTGAAGAGACTTAAATTAAAATAATGAAAATTAAAATTTTAGTCCCATAGTTGATAAAGTTTGTGACGATGGTGGATAGAAATGCTTTAAGGTGTTGTCTCCAACTCTCATTCTCTTATCCTTCATTTTCCATTCTTTGTTCACCATTCATATGATTTCAACAACCAAATAACTCCGATCTAAACCCGTCGAATGCCTATTATCAATGGTGTTGTAGCAGTTTTGGAGGCCTTCGGGTGCGTACGAAAAACGACATTGAGTTCCTCATCACCCTCACGTTTTTATAGTTTTGATAGATTGTGAGCAACGATTCTCAACAGTTACATTCACAATGGCAATGATATTCTAGCTTAGACTTGCTTCGATCGTTCGCACTAAGTATGAACAAACCTTTTAAAGGTGTGAAGATTGGTACAAAATGTTTTTTTGTTTATTTTAACATACAAATACTTATTAATAGTTATGATTAGTATTGTCACGACGACACGATTTTGAAGCTTCGAATCTCGGATCGTTCTCTTACTTGTCACAAACCCTATCGAGGTCTTGAAGCTATTCACTAAGTTTTATGACCGCAGGTTTACTAGATGGCATATCTCATATGGGTTGAACTGACATTTCTTATTCTCACATTTAGTAAGGTTACCTAGCCACATTTGTGAACGACCAGTATCCTTGGTTGAGGTGCAAGCTCATCATCTCTCATGTGACAATATGGTGTCTCTCTTCGAATACGTCTACGTAAGGTTAATTAGCGAGCCTTCCACATGAGTTTCAACATCTGGGGAGCATCTTCACGTGTGTTAGTTACTCAGTTTACCCATGTGGTTCCTCCTCGTGCTCTCTCACGATGAGTTTACATTATAGCAAGACTATTTAGGGAACCTCTGACCGTTTCCACACACGATAGTGACACTCATCATGAGCTATACTTATGTAGTCCCTTGATCACTCTCAAGACGAGTTTAAGGAATCACGACCTAGGCTATCGATCCATCTCTACACAACAATAGTAACTCCATGTCGTCACTACATATCATCCTATTTAACCTTAGTCAAGTTTGACAATACTGGTTCCTAGATACCTACTACTTGGCAGAGACGCTATTAGTTCAACATAGGTCATCAAATAGTGCTATTAAGGTACTAGAGAAAATCGAAGGCCGTCATACTCGGGTGATACCATTGACCTTGTTAGCAATCTCGTAAGCTTTCTTTAATTTCTTTGGGTACCGTAGAGGCTTACTAGATTCTTAGGACGTCTAGGTGATTTAGATCTCAAACTCTACTCACTCATTAGGTAATACTCTAATAAGCATAGTTGCAAATAAGACAATTGAAATTGGAAGTTACCCTAAGTAGGAAGCCAATTGCAAGCTTCAATCTACAACTTATGGGTATGATAAGTTACTGAAAATAAAGTCCCAAGTTATTTTAAAAAGTAAAGCGCGCTAGTCATGTGAAGGATTTTTTTAGGTTTGTAAAGCCATGATTTTGATAATGTATGTATGCGAGTCTTGTAAACGATGAGATTGTTTGTAAAGCACGCTAGTCATGTATGTATGTGTTTCTATCCTTAATTTGGGCTATTTCGTCATTATGATTCTACTGATATACTAGAATACAAATGACTGAACTTGGATTTGCTTCAGCTTTATTAAACTTACACTAGCCACTTCTACTTCAGAGCAGCATCGAACACTTTGGAAGTTGTTAGGTGTTTACTAACCTTCTGATCAATTCCCAACCATTTCTGGATAAGCTGCAATACTGTTTCGTCCTTCAAAAGTCCTCGATGACTCGCTGCAACTCCTACTCTCTCAGTTGCTTCAAAACCATCCGCCTTCCAAATGAAAGATGCACGTTTATGTAAATAAAACAACACGCGCACACGAACACGAACACAACGACAACAAACATGTTTTTTGAATGCATGAACTAAATTTGGTGAAATAGCACACCTTGGCTGATTCACTGGGAACTGTACCATCTCCGTTCACATAAGAATACTGAGGCTGCGGAGAGGAAGAAAAACAAGTGTGATAAGCAGTCGGTCATATATTGGTAGTTCTTATACACAATAAAGAATATCATATTACTCAGAGGTCCCCATTCACCCCATTGTTATCACATTTAAAAAATTGTTATTTGGTTGATCAGTGAAAATGGGAATGCATCAAAAACAGTATTTACTTCTACATCCAAACTGTTGATAAATTAATCAAAGCCAGAAAAGACAAGAAATTAAAAACAAAAAATGAATAAAGATAAAGGTCATTTAGTAGTATTTCTCCTCTTTAAGAAGAATTTTCCATGTTTGGTGTTGAAGGGCTAGTAGCTCAGGACAGATGATGTTTGGGAGTCGAAAGTCTCTTTGTAATTGGTGATCGCCACTGACGAAAATTTGGGCTAAAAAGGATTTATGTCTCGTATTTCTCGAAAAAGCTATTCTATTGATGGGATTTGGTATGATACTTAAGAAATCGATCCAAACAGTTTGGGACCAATGGACAGTAAGGTTATTGGAATGGTGGCATCTGTCAGGAACTTTAGCCATCAATGACTGATCTTTTAACATTGTGCATGTAACGACCCAAGCCCACCGCTAAAAGATATTGTCCTCTTTGGACTTTTCCCTCAACGTTTTTAAAACGCGTCTACTAAGGAGAGGTTTCCACACCCTTATAAAGGGTGTTTCGTTCTCCTCCCCAACCGATCTGGGATCTCACAGTGCATATTCAAACAAGAAACTAAAAAAAGGATGTGATTGTCCAAACAAATAGACCATCTTAAAACCATTAACAGTGAACCCAAAAAACAATCCAATCAGAAGACAAAAAGAAGGTTGAAAACCTGAACAATGTCTATCTTAAGTAGAAGAAAGGCCTAACACATAAAAGCAAAAGGAAATTGAATCACTCACCAAAGTTTTGCAGATTTCAGACAAGTCCTCAATCGGCAATGACTCGGAACCATAGCTGCATCATAGTTAATACCATATGTTCATTATTTAATTCGAAACAGAGGCATTAAACATCAATGAATTGATATCAAATTTATGAAAACAGCCATACCTCTGGACTACTACACTGACCCATTCATAATTTATCACTACAATGATATGAAAGACAGTCTTTTTACTGAAAACTAAATATGCATCCAACACATAATAATGCAAAGTTCATTAATATACCACACATCAAAAGGCGTATCCAACGATGTTCCATAAATATTATAGAAGGAGATTCCATCTGGTAGCCTTGCATTATCAATTACTTGGCGAGTACCATTAGCCCATTTGAGAATATCCAAGTTAAAGGGCAGAGGAATAGTCTTTCCATGAAATTTTATCTGCAATAATTGAAATTAAAATTAGCTTGGGCCAGATGACTTTTTAACAGAATTAACGTGAAGTGTCGTACCTGGTTATTTCTTAATGCTTCTTCGAATAAAGCAATGCTATCAGTTGGGCCATATGATTTCAATTCAACAGAAGTTTTCCCATCAACAGAACTCTTTTGCCAAACTTGGATCTGTGGTTGTGCATGCCAATTGAATCCTAGATTTCCCAGCATCTCATAAATTGAAGGACATTCAACCAACTGCACGTAAATATCATTAGTAGACCTATGACATATCATACACAAAGAAATGGTATCATTGAGAACAAAAGCACAATATCATTAATGAGACAAAGATATGCATGAAAAAATGGTTGATAAGGTATCCAACTTGTCAATAATGATTAAAAAAAAATACCCTTGCAATCATTTTAGGTGTAAACTAAACCAACTAGACACTGACAGGAGGAAAGTTACCAGCTGGTGAAATGTCCATCTAGATACGAAAAATTGGCTTTCATAGCCTTCGATAAATTGCAATCCAGTCAGCAGACAATCATTGATGCATCCTGGTGCCCCTGTCAATCATTTGTACAGTGAATATCGTCGACTGCTTCATAACGAACGTTTAGAATAACAAAGGGAAGGAGGCAGATAACAAATTAACAACTATTATAAATGTCCAATGAAGAGAATATATAGCAAATCGATTCTCTATGTTCTAACTCATGCCTAATCTCCATCCTTTTTGTTTGTATCCCCTAAGTTATAATTAATGTTTAGAATAATTGTAATGGGGTAAAATTAGTTAAATTTGCAAATATGTCATACATAGTTTGCAAATATTCAACACCAGCAAGAATTTTTTAATCAAAGAAATTACTACCTTCTTATACAAAATTTGGATCAATCAAGAGATAAGACTAGAATTAGATTACCTCTTAATATCAAAGATCTAGAAGTCAGATTTGGAACCTTGTTCTAAATTAAGTTACCCACAATCAAACTTAATCGAGACTTGATTGAATGGCTCGGATGCAGTATACCGGCTTAAAGTCATAGAAATGCCACCAATTTTTAAGGATGAAAGTCTAAATTGAGAGCTCAATTTCATTCACCCAAAATTTCATAATTTTCTTCTTACATACCATTTTGTTAGTGATAACCTCAGTATCATTAACAATATGGATTCCTTTTAGTGCTACTCTAGTGCCATGGAAACCAGCCATAAAATCAACAAAAAAAATGGCCATTAAAATAGGGGTTTATGTTGAACAAAAGAGGATTTTTCAATGATGATGGGAGAGAGACTTTCCCTGGTATGAACTCCATGAGTTTTCCTTGTCAAATGATGGCTTCCATCAAATCCACGCACGATGAGGTCTTTCTGGCAATCTCAACAAAACCTCCACAGATATTTCCTACGTGTTTTAGCATCTCAAAATCCTAATGGTTGAGAGGTAGGTTTTTTATTTTAATTCATCCTCCATATGAAGGAACCACTAGGTTGTTCAAGTGTTCCTCATCTACCATGGTTCTATTTACAACAGAGAGCTTTCCACTTTTTTCGTGCAACGGATTCGCCTTGTCCACCCTAAAAGGATTTAGATGGAAGAAATGATTGAGCAAGGATTGTATGCTTCTAATGATCATGTACCAATCGTGAATGTCCTTCCAAGAGTTGTGAGCTAGCAATCTAGAAACCACCGAGACAAAATTGAAGTTCATTTCCACCACTTCCTTTTCTTTCCTCCTCACCCAAAAGTAGAAGCATTTTAGGTTTCTTTTATACCATTTTTACGAAACTTTTGAGAAGTTGATCATCTTTAACTAGCTCGAACTACAATATTTTTCCTTCCTTGACATGATTTGGAAAAGTGAAAGATGAGTGCTGATTTTTCTCAACCTTTAAGAGAAAATCTCGCATCATTCCCCAAAAAACTACACATTCGAATTTCCAACTGATACTTGAATTTTCTTTCTTGGGGAATTCTATACTTGGCCAGACAGATAGTCTCAGAAACATCTTTGACTTGCTTATAAAGAAAAAATGAGTGCACAGGATTTTGCAATGGATCAATCAGAGTGTATATCCAAAACAGATGAAACACAGGGGAATCTTCAACTTGTACTTCATGTCTTCAACAAACTCATTGATAGGCCTATACCAGACTGATATAGCTTACAATTGTGTCATATTTGCAAATATTTTGAGCTTATGCTATATTTTCTATTATTTTGTGTTAGATCGTCGTACATTCAATTTTTCATAACAAATAAATAATAATGAGAAACTAACTTAGAAGGACAAGGAACAGTTTCAATGATTGAACTAGATTTAGACTATTGATGAATGGAAAGAAGCAATAGGTTTGAATTACCTTGGAAAGGGCAAGCTATAGCAATCCACTTATTTACGTATTTGGAAAAAATCTGCCAATCAACAATAACCACATCATGCCGAATCCATAAAACAAGTTCGTGCTCATCAATGCAAGTTTCAACTAGTCAAGAGAATACGTGCGTACATCATTATGGAGTGACATGAAACACGAAAGTAGCAGTCCACCCATAGAATGAGATATTATGTTCACTTTTCTACCACCAGAAGCTTTACTAGCAGTTTCCAGCTTCGCTTTAAGACCATCCATAGCCTTGCCAATTCTGTCACCAACAACCAATCCTCCTACATCAATGTTGATTCATGCATACACTTTCGGCTACTAGCAATTAAAATCATACATGAAATTTTGATACTAAAACAAGTGATGAAGAATGATCTACCTATTACTCTGCCGGAAATCATAACCAAAACCAAACAATGTGGTTCCCTTCTTGTAGCCGCATCCAACAAGCATATCAATTATATTATGGAAGTGATAAACGTCATCCACATGGAGGCATTTTACCACCTGTAACAGTAAAAAGAAAACTCTGGTAGAGTATGATGGATAAAAACAGATCAAGCAAATTAATAAAATTCTTCAGATCAATATCCCAAGAACCGGATATAATGCAATTGTTGAGTCATTTTGGAAGCATGATAATAGTAATGAAGAAGAAACATAGCAGGAGGAGTTGCTTAATCACTCTTACAGCAGGGACAACAATCAACTTGAATCATTGAATGAAATCGACAATAAATAGTGGAAGTCAGTAACTGAAGGAAGCCCATGTCTCGCAAGAAATTCATATTAAGCATTAGCAATTCTGGCCTCTAGTACACACTCAAGAACAGAAAGAAGAGTAAAGAAAACAATTAAAAAAACACTTTGAGGCCCTTTTGGTAAAGTTTTTGTTTCATGTTTATCGTTTTTAGTTTTTTATTTCTTGTTTTTTGTAAACTCTATTTTATTTTATTTTTTAATTGTGATTGGTAAATTTTTTTTCTTCATATTTGTAATCATTTCTTGTTTCTTGTTCCCTAAGATCTTAAATTAAAAATGTGAAAAACATGTTTGATACAGTGAAAACTTTCAAGAGATTCTCAAGACAAAGCATCAACCGACAAGAAATAGAGATAATGGACATCAATGCTAGGACAGAGGATATTGACGACTCCGTCAACAAATAAGGTCGTAAAAATGGTGAATGATCAAATATGTACTTGGGAATGCCCCTAAATGGGAACCCTAAACCTTTCTTCTTTTGAAAGACCATCACTGAAAACATAGAAATAAGGTTATAGACATGATCATCGCACTACAGTTCCAAAGGTGGAAGACTCACTCTAACACAAGACACATTGTCTAACCTTCCTACTTATTACATGTCTCTATTCGAAATGTCTCAAAGTGACTATAGACATAGAAAGATTATTTAGAAACTATATGTGGAAAGTGGGATCACATCTTGTTCGATTGAATACCATAAATCTCCCGTTAGACAAGAGAGGTCTTGGCCTATATTCGATAAAGGAGAAGAACAAAGTCCTCCTAGCCAAATGGATATGGAAATATTACCATGGAAGCACCACCTTGTCGAGAAATCTTTAAAGACTAAATACGCTCCTAAATCATGTGCAAATCTGTCCACCCACCTTCTACAAAGGGGCCATGGAAGTGCATAAACAAGCACCAAAACCTCATCACCGACCACATTCACCAATGGGTGGGTGATGGAGGAAACACATCTTGCTCAATTGATTCTTGGATTGACAACACCATGCTAGCTTTGTGCTATCCTCTTTTGTATAGACTCTGTCATTACAAGATGGCAATGATAAAAAAAAAATATGGAAAGATGCCAACAAATTTTGGAACCTACAGCTCGGTGGAACCTTAAAGGATAACGAAGCAATAAAATGGCCGAATTAAGTCTTGACCTTACTCAAATTATGTTATCCCATGAAGTGGACTCGTTGAAATGGCTTCCCAGTGCAGATGGAGTTTTCTCCACAAAATCTTTGATGATGGATATGAGGGAAAAGGTAGAAGCCATAACCCCACACTAGCAAGGATAAAATGGAAAGGAAATCATCGTATACAATGTACATTTTTTCCTAAGGGAAATGGTGCGTAAACTCGTTAGCACATATGAAAACCTACAAAAAAAAAAAAAAAAAGGGTCCTACCTAGCTTGAAATTGGTGCCCTGTGCAAGAAAGACAACGAATCACAAAACCATCTATTTATGCAATATACATACACTTAAGTTTCTAGATAAAGATCCTCAATATCTTCATATGCCACCTCACTTTTCCTACGGAGGCAAATGAGTTATTGGAAACGGTCTTTAACATCCACCCCTTCAAGAATACAAAGGCTCTACTACGGACAAAACTAATTATGGCTTTCTTTTTGTACCTATGGAAAGAAAGAGTATTCACGAATAAGAGACATACTTATACTAGGCTCTTCGAAAATGTTGTTTACCTAACCATTTGTGGTGAAACTCGTCTAACACTTTTACTTCTTATAGTAATACTTCCCTCATCGTAAATTGAGAAGGTTTTTTGTCAGCATCATGATAACACATCCTTTTGGTGTTTCAAATATCACTGAAATTATCTCTTATAAAAAAAATGATGAAAAAGTTATAAAGACTTCGATGTAGTTTCATGTGATCTTACCGCAGATGGATCTAAAATATCAATCGCATACAAGCCATCATCATCATCAGGGACCAAAATTTCTATGTTATCATCCACGCATTCTGTATAGCCTGAAAAAACAAAAATCCTCCAATGTTCATTTAGGAAATTCAGATAAGACTTCGCAAACTTAAGAACAAAAAGTGGAGAAAGTTTTCTACTTCGAATAGTTTATATGGACATTATTGCAGGTATATATTAAATTAAAAGATCCCAAAAGTGTGGTACTAACCTAACAATCGACATGTCAATATATCACTTTAAAGTCGTCTTTGTCCCATGCGCTCGGAAAATCCATCCTGATTGAAATTGGAAGATTTTCCTTTTTTTCAATAAAGTGCACAACTACAAAAAAAAAAAAAAAAAAAAAAAAAAAAAAAANAAGGCTATATACTGCTCAATTGCAGAACATTGGGTTTGATGTAAGAAAAAAGGCCAAAACTGGAGGTAAATTTACTAGTACGCTTCCCAATTGCAGGAAAAAAAATGGTGTTAACCCTCCCATATACTGCCCCAACCAAGAAACGTGCGTACTTTTCAAAACTTTCAACTTCTAGAGCTTAGCCAAATAAAAGAGATATCCATCAAAAAGAGAACCAGATGAGGAAAAAATATATATTCTTCGAAATAGAAGACACTTTCATTGATATCATCAAAAGATCTATAATAGTATGCACTCCCTATTCCTCCAATGAAGATTAGGAAAACCCTCTATGGTTTGAATTTAACGAGGGGTGAGTAATTATAAAAAAACTAGAAAGGAACACCAAAGTGTCATGGGCATGCTTGTCCAAGACGTGTTATATGTGACCGCATGTTTATGTCACGCCAAACCCTTTTACTTGCTTTCATGTTATATTACTTTCTTATTGCATTTTTGTTGTATGACCATTTGATGAAATCGTGTCTTACTCCAGGAACATGAATCACCTCAAAATGTTCTAGGGGGACCAAGTAGGCATAAAACCTCATCTGATCAAGTATTGTAATCGCTCTTGCCTACATGTTTTCTATGCAATTGACTTTCACAATATTTATTTTCAACTTGTTTTCAACGATTTTCCTCGTGCATGTTTTCTAAACATTTTCTCCCAAAATGTAGCTCGAGACTCGACCATATGTACGGATTGTCCATGAATTACGATTTTTACATAGTTGACTTGTTTACTGGATTAGAACAAGTGTTGCACAATCGTTGTCTCACTGCGGAAAAGAGTGTGATTGTGATAAGTGGTATCAGAGTTGCGTTAGCTTTTAGTCCCGTTAAAGACCGAAATGATGTCGGCAACAAAATAGGTGTCTAAGTCGCAAGTTAAGTGACTCATTAAGATTGAACATGAAATGTTGTTCCTCAAAGAAGCCCCCAACACAGTCTGCTTCCTAGAAGAACGAACGATGGAACTAAATGAAAAATTCGGTGGAATCGATGTTGTGAGCACTTGTCTGGTTGGGTTGCCAATCAAGGAATTGATATTTAAGGTTGACTCCCTAGAAGAAAGAGCTACGCAGTCGAATAGCTTAGAACGCGGAGGTAGCTCTGAGAGCTCTGTCGCACACATGGAGGTGTCGAAGAGCTAGATAGTTCACAAAAGATAATGTTGAAGCTTTTCAATGAGTTGAGTGAAGATTAAGGCAACAATAGACGCCCCATCAAGGCAGAGATGGTCGAAATGAATATACGAGTAAACTTGACCATGTCAACCGTAAAGAATCAAACCCTAGGTCAAGCTTAGGTTGGGCTTAACAAGCTGAACATCTCAGAACCCACGGCTTTCAAAGGGAACCAAGATGCCAAAGAACTCAAAATTTATATCTTCGACGTTGAGCAATACTTCAAAGCCACAAGAACCTGTTCGGAAGAACTTAAAGTCATCGTGGCCACAATGCACCTAACCGATGATGCAAAACTATGGTGGCGTTCAAAGGTGAACGGTATCCAAAATGAATCATGTGCCATTAACTCTGGGGAAGATCTCAAGGAGTTGAGGACTCAGTTCTTCCCGTAAAATTCATTGCAAGGCAGAAGTTGTAGGAACTAAGGCACACTAAAGGAATAAAAGACTGTCAAACAATTCTCCGTGTTGATGTTGAACATCAAGGACATGTCAGAGAAGGACAAGGTATTCCACTTTCTCGAAGTCGAAGGATTTCAACCATGGGTAAGAACAAAATTAACAACAGAAAGTACAAGATCTTGCCGCTGCATTTGCCACCGTGGAGATACTCATGATTTTGGTAGTGAAGCGAATTTTCAAAAGAAACAAACTTCATCCCTGAACGCCTAGGGCTCACCTTACAAGCCCATAGGTTAAAGGAATGAGGGCACCAGTAGACCGAATGGAGGGGATGATAGACCAAGTGGGGGAACATATAGACCGCCTCATAACCTAAATGTTGGCTCCTCGTGAGGACCCTACCCCTACGATGCCCTTAAAGTGTCTTCTATGCAAAGGCCACCCCAGACTTTTCCATTGTCCTTACGAGCAGCCCTTAGTGCACTTCAAGTCTCGGTACAAGGAGGGAATGACCCTGAAGCAGAACCAGCAACTGATAAAGAAGAAAACCACGATACCCCCATAATAGGAGTGCTAGAATTTTTGCCAGTCATACAAAAGAAAGTGGATCCAAAAGAAGTGGTCGAGAAAGGACTAATGTTTGTCGATATTATGATCAATTCTCAGTCGAGTAAGAACACCATGGTAGATTCAGGTGCGATCCCGAACTTCATCTTAGACCAAGAAGCCCGTAGGTTGAGAATAAAGATAGAGAAGTACTCTGAAAAAATGAAAGTTGTCAATTCAAAGGCCCTACCTATTATTGATGTCTCCAAGAGAGCCTTAAGTTATGGACTTGGTCAAGAGAAATGGATCTAGTTGGAGTACGTATGGACAACTTCGACGTAGTGCATGAGGATTGACTTCCTTCTAGAACACAAAGTCGTCCCAATGCCACTAGTGAAGTGTATTTGGTTATTGGTTGCAATCTGATGATCCCCGCAACTATGAAGTAGCCTGGCAATATAAGAATAATTTCAGCCTTACAATTGAAGAAAAGGCTCGCCCGGGAAGAGCCCACGTTTATGGTCATACCAATGGTGGAAGAAGCTACCACCACCGAACTCATCCCAAGTGAACTGGAGATGTCCTACATAGTTATGTTGATATAATGTCGAATAGCTAACCAAAGGCATTACCCCCTCGACAGGCATAGATGACCAAATTGACACCCTACCTGGGGTCAAACGCCCAATGAAAAATGCATATCGGATGTCTCCACCAGAGCTAGCCAAATTGAGGAAGCAGTTGGACAAGTTACTAGTTGCGGGGTTCATCTGTCCCGCAAAAGCCCCTATGGAGCCCATGTACTATTTTAGAAGAAGAAAGACGGAACATTACGTTTGTGCATCAATTACAAGGCCCTAAACAAAGTGATCGTACACAACAAGTACCCATTGTCAATTATATCTGATTTGTTTGATCGGCTCCACTGGGCTAAATACGTCATGAAGCAGGACTTATGTTTGGGATATTACCAAGTGCGTATTGCTGAAAGGAATGAACTCAAGACAACTTGTTTAACAAGATATGGGACATTTGAATTTCTGGTGATGCCTTTTGGAGTGACAAATGCCCCAACAACATTCTGTACTTTGATGAATCATGTTTTTCATGAATACCTAGACCAATTCGTCGTAGTATCTTGACAATATCGTCATATACATCTTCAAGCTGGAGGAGATCAAGATACACTTGTGCCTTGTCTTTGAAAAGCTAAGGTAGAATCAGTTATATGTGAAAAAGAGAAATGTGCCTTCGCCCAAAAGTGCATCAACTTCCTTGGGCACGTCATCAAGTGCGGGCAAATAAGCATTGATAGTGACAAGATAAAAGCCATCCAAAAGTGGAAAGTCCCCACTTCAGTGACCTACGTGCGATCTTTCTTAGGATTGGCAAACTATTATAGGCGGTTCTTCGAAGAGTTTTCACGATGAGCCGCTCCATTGACAGAGCTATTGAAAAGACCACCCCTAGTCGTGGTCAAATGAATGCCAAAGGGCATTCAAGGACTTGAAAACAACCATGATCAGGAATTCTGTCCTTAGCTTGGTTAACTTTCAAAACCTTTCGAAATAAAGACAGACACATCCGACTTTGCCCTTGGAGTCATCCTCATCCAGGAGGGCCACCCTATTGCCTATGAAAGTCGGAAGCTCAACAGTGCAAAGAAGAGGTACATGGTATCGAAAAACGAAATGTTAGTTGTTGTTCATTGTCTCTGAGTTTTGAGACAATACCTACTAGGATCCCACTTTATAGTAAAGACAACAGTGTCATTTATCACTTCTTTGACCAACCGATGTTGACGTCTAAGTAAGCTTGATGGCAGGAATCATTAGCTGAATTCGACTTCAAATTTGAGCATAAAGCGGGAAAGAGCAACCAAGCTACCAACGCCCTGAGTCGAAAGGGCGAACATGCGACCCTGAGCATGTTAGCCCATATTCATTCTAGTAAGATCGACGAGTTAATGCGAGATATCATTAAAGAACACTTACATAAAGACCCTTCGAACAAAACTGTTGTAAATCTAGCCAGAGCCGAGAAGACTAGACAATTTTGGGTCGAAAGGGATCTTCGAAAGGAAAGGAAACCATTTGTAAGTCCCAAGAGCAGGCGAGCTAAGAACGAAACTTATACACAAATATAATGACACCTTATGGGTCAGTCATCCAGGATGGCAACGTACGTATACCTTAATGAAAAAAAGGGTACTTTTAGCCAAATATGAGAGACGAAAAAATGCAGTACAAGACATAATGTCTCATTTGCCAACATGACAAAGTTGAAAAGGCCAAGGTCTCAAGACTCCTCGAACCCTTGCCAATGCCGACAAGACCTTGGAAAAGTGTGTCGCTAGACTTCATCACACACCTCCCAAACGTTGGCAAACATGAAACCATCTTGGTCATCATCATCCGATTCACAAAGTATGCCACATTCATAGGATATGCTCGGCCGAATTGACTGCCCAACTGTTCTTCAAACACATTGTAAAGTTGACGGCCGATTTATCGGGACATTCGAGATAGAGTTATTCACGTTCTTGAGGACAAATTTGAACATCTCCTTGAGTTACCACCCCCCGGCGAATAGATAGACTGAGCGATTCAACTGTTTACTAGAAGAATATTTGCTACACTTCATTAACGCTCGTCAAAAAAATTGGGTGCAACTACTAGATGTGGCCCAATTCTGCTTTAATTGCAAAACTAGTTGATCAACTGGGATAAGCCCCTATGAAATTGTGAGCGGAAGGCAACCATCCTTGTTCCATCTTATTGACCACCTATATACCGGGAAGAATCCTCAAGCCCAAAGCTTCCCAAGAGAATGGAAGCAAACAACATATATAGATATAGCTCGAGCTTACTTGGAAAAAACTTCAAAACACATGAAGAAGTGGGTGGACAGAAAGGGTCGCCCCCTCCAATTCTGAGTAGAAGACCAAGTCCTCATCAAATTCAGTTCAGCACAAATCCGTTTTCGCAGCAGAAAGAACCAACGACTTGTCAGAAAGTACAAAGGTCCAGTCGAAGTTCTCAAGAAAATCAGGGCTACGTCTTATAGGGTGGCATTACCCACATGGATGAAAATTCACCTAACCTAAAACCTTACCACCCCGATCCAAATGACGACAGTCGCAATTTCGTCACTAGACCCAGAATAGACCTAAAGTAGAAAGATGACAAAAAAAGTTGAAACGATCCTAGATGACAATGTTAGGAAAGTTGGAAGACCCGTACGAAGAGTTTGAGAATTCCTCATCAAATGGAAGGAACTCACTACTGAGGAAACAAGCTGGGAATGCGTTGAAGACCTGGACTCTACTGCAATCCACATTGCAGAATTTGAACATAGTCAGCTGACGAGGACATCAACCAATTAGGTAGGGGAGAATGTCATAATCATGCTTGTTCGGGGCATGTTGCTTGTGGCCGCTTGCCCATGTCATGTCAAACCTTTTTACTTGCTTTCATGTTGTATTACTTTCTTACTGCATTTTCTGTTTTATGACCGTTCGACAAAATCATGTCTACTCCAGCCACACATGAATCCCCTCAAAATGTACTATAGGGGGACAAAGTAGTCACCAACCCCCCCCCCCCCCCCCCCCCC
>NC_036648.1:5425943-5548903 GCF_002806865.2 Cucurbita pepo subsp. pepo | reverse complement strand
CCCCCCCCCCCCTCCCCCGGATCAAGTATTGCAATCGCCCTTGCCTACATGTTTCAATGCAATTGACTTTCACAATGCTTAGTTTCAACTTGTTTTCAACTATTTTCTTTGCCCAAATTTTCTAAAACATTTTCTCTCAAAACACGGCTCGAGACTCGACTATACATCCGAATTGTCCTCGAATTACAGTTTTTACACAACTAACTTGTTTATTGGATAAGAATAAGTGTTGCACAATAGCTAACCCATTGTCGTGTGATACATAGCACACATATTTAGTGAGATTAGAACCATCGACCCAACAACACTCATTCCATGAAAGACTTCATTGTTGTTTTTTCCAACCATATACCCCAAATGAGAGTAATTGCATTCGGCCCTAAGACTTTTGCCTTTCCTCCAAAATTCTATATCCATCTACCTACTGATCCATATTGTTTCTTACCAACTTATCATAAATCCAAATGCAGCCCAATTCTAACAATAATGATGCCTTACATTTCCTGTTATGTGCACGATGGAAGAATAAACGAGCTTAGTCTTCTTTAGCCTCTTTAGAGAATTAATCCAATTTGGGTTTAAGGAAAATCTTGGGACATCTTGATTGAATCTTTGTTGACAATGTTAATCCTTTTGTGATATAGGGTCGAGGTCCAAGTAAAAACTTGTGTTTTCCTAATTCTTCCTTTTCCAAAATGATTTCGTAATGTCACCTTTCAAGGACTCTTATTCCCATCAGAATATTGAATAAAGATGTAACTGAAAACTTAAATGATGGATGTAGATTCCAAATTTGATCATATCTGTAGTTGTTTGATTCCTATTCTGTTGTTCATTTAATAATACTGTCAACTCTTAAATCAAACAATCTAATAGAGATTATAACTAACCCAAGTCAGGCCACCTTCCTGCAGCTTTCACATAAAAAGCCTCTCATCAGATTCAAGAGCCCTTTATCCAAAAAGGAAAAAAGAAACCTAAAAATGGACAAAGATTTGAGGTGGGTGTCAATCAATGCCGACTAGATAGGTCATAGCCTGGCTTCATTGCCTAAACATCATGTTGATGATAGCAATCGTTCACGATGTTCTCCTTCAGGACTGAAAAGAAAGTCTCTCAGTTTAGCTTCAGTGTCCTCCTTCAACCTAAAGTTCATCCCTCCCTTTTGAACAACTGATCTTCGTCCTAGGCTAGAAGGTTGGAATCCACCATGGTTTTAGTTTTCCCTTGAGAGATTTGGAAGGATAAGAAGATTTTTGGCATGCAAGATAAAAAGTGTAAAGTAGGGTTGGCTCTCATTTACGTGCCTAGTTGGATCCTCTTGGTAATTGTTTTTGCATCAACCCTTTCTTTTTTATTATATAGAGTAGTTTCATATTTTTTTTTTCTTTTTGGTCTTAGTACTTTCAGACTTTTACTCATTTCTATATTGTTGTTGTTGGATGATGAAAGTCCCACATTGGCTAATTTAGGGATTGATCATGGGTTTATAAGTAAAAGAATACATCTCCATTGGTATGAGACCTTTTAGGGAAGCCCAAAGCAAAGCCATGAGAGCTTATACTCAAAGTGGACAATATCATACCATTGTGGAGAGTCGTGTTTGTCTAACATGGTATCAGAGTCATGCCCTAAACTTAGTCGTACCAATAGATTGGTAAATCCTCAAATGTCGAACAAAGGACTCCAAAAGAAAAGGAGTCGAGCCTCGATTAAGGAGAGGCGTACTTTGTTCGAGGGGAGGTGTTGGATGATGAAAGCCCAAAGCAAAGCCATGAGAGCTTATGCTCAAAATGGACAATATCGTACCATTGTGGAGAGTCGTAGCAAAGCCATGAGAGCTTATGCTCAAAATGGACAATATCGTACCATTGTGGAGAGTCGTGTTTGTCTAACACTTGTTAGTCTAAATTATCTGGTGACTTTTCGTACATGTACCTTTTATAATACAAAAAGCTAATTAAATCTCGTGTAATAATACAGATAAAGTAGGAAGATCAACTAGTTCTTTAATGAGATTATGTAAATATCTCTTTAACAAAAGGCTATGATTTACACAAATATTTCTTAAATCAAGTTCATTCCTTCCTCAACAAGTAAAGTTTCTTAAAGTATATAGTTCTAAATAGTCGTTTTGAAAGTACAAAGGTTAAAACAAACAAAAGTTAAGAGTACAGAGACTAATAGTATTTTAATCTTCTTGTTATATTAAAAATAAACATTAACTTCGACCTGAAATACAAAAGAGAAAACTTTGTTCCTACTGATCAAGCAATGAATCAGCGAGGATTAGTGAAGAAAAAAAAAATCTCCCTAAAACAAATAAAATGACTAAGAAATATGGAACTACATCACCTAAAGTGGCCAATTTGATAAACATTTAGTTTTTAGCTTTTAAAATTAAATTCATAAATGTTCCATCCCCACCCATTAGTTTTTTATATTCTGTTATCTATTTCTAAAAATGGTTTCAAAATTCAAGCCAAGTTTTAAAATCTAAAAAAAGCTAGATTTTAAAAAATAAAGTTGACAAAATAAACAAATGTAGTAAAAATTATAGTAAATAAATTAAGAAGGAACAAGCCTAATTTTCAAAAACAATTAGAGTTTGCTATAAATAGAAGGGAACACTGTAGTAGTTTAGTTTAGTCTTGAGTGTTCATCATTCTCCTACCACCAGTTTGAGTTGGTAAACAGAATGGTGCTAAAATAAGAAATTCTTTAGACAACTATAAGCTATTTCCTTTTTTTTATGCACAAAAAATATCATAATGATCTAAGAAACATTCAAGATATGATTCTGAAAGCAAAAGAAAACACAAAATTTGATTAAAAGCAGCTTTAAGAAAAGGAGTGGGGAACATAATGTAAAAGGAAGAGGAAAAGGTGGTCTGAAATCTGCCCCACCCTAAAAGGAACCTTAAAACACGTGCAGATGGAATAAAATAAACCCACCTAAGAAGTTCCATCACTGCCGAATCAACCAAAAACGCTGAAATATAAAAGGTAACAAACAAACATAGAGAGACAATTGGAAAGAACGAGTAAGGACCTGTGTCGGGATTGTAGATGGAAATGAGGTTCTCACGGAACACCAGGTCAGACAAGAAGATCCGTACCCATACGCGGGTCTGTAAGCCGAAGAATTTCTTGTTCTTGGCGTGAATGATGGAGCCGCCAATGCCGGAGACGAGCAGAACCGGGTCGCGATCGGGTTCGGGTTCGGATTCGGGCATCCGAGATCCGAAACATGGAAGAAAGAATCCTCCTCCTCCTCCTCCTCCTCCTCCTCCAACCATGGGTGTTCCAGAAGTGAGGTGAGGTCTGAGATGGAGACGGGTGGAAGAAAGAGGTAGAAAATGGAAGAAGTCTAGAAGGAGGTCGCGGTGGTTTTTATTTTTCCTTCATTGGGAGATCGGATAAGATGGGGACTGGGGGTTGATTGGTAGGTACCACGTGTGTCACGTGAACTTTAATTTGTATTTTACCGCCAAATATACTTTTTAGCTCCATAAAATTTATTTATTTGTATTTATAATATTAAGATTATTTGAGCGATACTCAATCGTTAAGACATTGGCAATTACTTGCTAGCAATGGAGAGTGAAAGTAGTGTCAGGTTATTTTAGTCATTTTCACGTAACTTTAAAATTTGGAAATAGTTCCCAATTATTTTACTCAAAAACACAGTTTCATAAATCTTAAAATTTTGGAAACGTGCTATTAATTTAATCATTTTGATCTTTACGGTGTGTAAAATGATTTTGGAACACCCTTTAATTTAAAAGTGTTAAAAAAAAACTTCAGTATCTCAACTAGAATAAGAGTTATCTCAACTAGAATAAGAGTTGGATTAGGTTGGGAGGTTAGTTGAATTTTTGAAGAACTAAACGAGAGTCCTTATCTACTTTTTCTTATATGCATTCCCTCCTTCCAATAAATTAGTCTTTAACTATGTTTTCTTGATTGTAGTGATCAAATATGGACAAACAAGTTTAGTTATTGTTTGCACATGAAATTCTATTTTATGAATTGAAGTGTATCAAAGATGCATATTATGCGTACATCAATCATAAACCTAGTTATGTCGAGATTGAAAAAGCAACGAACATCAAAGAAAGATATCAAAAATTTGAATTGTTGTTTGAATTCGTGTATAAGGAGCACTTTGACGAATATCAATTTATCGATGATGTGTCTTAGATACCCTCTTTTAGTTGGTCTCCGTATGGTATACCCTTGTTTCGATTCTACAAAATTCAATTTTCATGTACCAGGGTAACCTACATAGGTCAATGATAGACTTAGTCTTGAACAAAAATAATTATTGTATATACTTATTAAGAAGGTTGGTTATGTAAATATTAATTAGATAAATAAATTGTAGTGTGTGAATAATGTATATATGTCATTGCTATACTCAATTATAAAGTAGATCAAATAAATGCACTTAATTCCACATAAACCAAATACATTTTGCTGTAAAACTAATACATGGTAGATCCTAAAACTCTCATTCTGCCTTCAATGCATTCACCATATACACAATATATATATATATATATGGTAGAAAATGTCAAAATTCAATCAAAGCTCCATAAAAAATAATAATAATAATAATCTCCATATATAATATTTTAAATAATTTCTCACAAGAACAAAAATGATGAATGTATGAACATTCAAAAACGGGCCTTGCGTTTACGAGCCGTGTATTTGGAATCGGGCGGCACAGCATTCCCTTTTCTTCTCATCTGTTCCTTCTTCTTCAGTACCCATTCTCTTCCTTTGCCTCTCTTTGTGATTTTCTGCCTTTTCCTCGGTGCTGCCATACGAACCTACCATCCCAAGAATGAATTTATAAGAACAAATGCCTTCAAAGATTTAACTATTATGGCAATAACCTAAGCAATGATTCAGTAAAGAAAGTGCAAATAGGCAGCATGAAAGCATACGGTTTGATTTTCTTCATCTTCGCCACTGCCATCATCGGAACAGCTCTCGTAATCTCCATCTTTTCCCTTCGGAACAGTCGAATTAATGGATGGCGGACCGCAAGTAAGCACCAGGTACTCTTTTCTACTCCTTGCACTGTGTATTGATATCATGCTTGAGAGTTAGCGATCCATCCAGACTCCCATAAGATTACTGATAAACTAACGAATATATATAGCAATATTCAACTCGATCAAGCAAATGCAACATCATCTGAGATTCCACTTTGTTTGATTTGCTTTTTGCTTCATTTATCAATGTTTTTGCTTTGAGAATAAAAATAGCATAAACAGCATTCATGCAATTTCATTATGGGTCATAAAATCAAAGGAAGAAAACTTGAGATCAGCAAAAGGAAATGTAGAAAAGATTTGAATGTTTATTTTTTTTTTTTAAATGTAGCATATACCTGTGTGGGTAATCAACGACTACACCACCAGCAAATCCTGAGCGCATAGCAAAACCTAGAATCAATTCACGTTGGTGCACGTTTTCAGGATAAACTTGCAACACTGCTCGTGCGCCCCTTGCTAAGCATTTGTATAGTGATTCAAAGAACGCCCTAGAATGATTTGAGCAGAAAGAAAAATAATTTAATAAGATAAGAAATATAAAGAAAGAACAAGATCAGTAAATGGGTGTTTCATTTGTGAATCAAATTCATCTGTCGATATTTCAAGCAGGCATGCATGTTATTCTTAAAAGACGGGGAGAAATTTGTAAGACGTACTTTAATCTTAGTCGCGGATTATGAGAGGACTTGTCAGCGTTGCATAACCACTGTAAAATTATAACAAATAAAATAAATAAATAAAAAGTAGAAGGTCAATTAGTAAGATAAATCAGGGAGAACCTCTGCAGAAGCCTTAAGACTGCTCGAGAAGCAATTCTTAGAAAAAAAACTTTTAACAGTATAACGAAGTGAGACATGCTCGTTAAATAATCAAATTACCTTAATAAATACCTAGTTAATAGTTTAAGAACTGCACTTAAAACTCCCAATGCTAATAAATTGGTCAAGCAAAAAATGAAAGTAAGAACCAGAAAGAGTGAGGCAAGATCTTGCTAACATTACAATTTAAAACATTTGGATAAAGCTTAAACTTAAACCCACAACAAATGTAGGATGAAAATGATCTCTCAATTCATCTCAATACCCACAAAACAAAAGCAAAGTAGTAAACCTGAACGGCAGAGATGCTAATAGCCCCATCAATAACTCCCGGACGTATTCCTAAGCCCTGCATCAGAACGAAAGAACATGTGATGCAGGAATCTTATTAAAATAAAATAAACCTTCGTCTCATATTGTAATGAGATTTTGAATGCCACTAGAGAAGAGCTATATTCTTTTAACTAAATTTGTCCACTAATAATAAACTAGGATGTCTTCTAAACAGAAAAAAGGAGAGCACATGAAAACTAGTTAGATTACATTCCCACAAATGAAGTACCTGACCCATGTCACCAAGTAAAAGGTCACCGTCAGTCTCCCGCTCCAATGCAACATCTGAATTATTTTAAAAAAGAGCATTCTTAAGAAGGCAAAAGAAGGAAGTTCCTAGAAGTAACCAATATATTTGTGACCGCATATTCAGATTAATGTCAATCATTCACGTACTAAGCATTGATTGAGAGATATCCAAACCAATCCATTGGTGTCCATGTTCAGTCAATGTTTCCCCACTAAGACCTGATCCACAGCCTGAAGTAATCGAAGAACATATGTGTTCAGAATAATCTTTTCAAAGGCATACAAGAACTCGAAACTATGAACAAATATGGAGGCATGAAATCTGAAAGCAAACTGAAAAGCATGGTATTTTCCAATTATCTTTAATCAAGCATGACAACACATTGTAGTCTATCGCCACATCAAGTTGACTTGAATGCATCATTCACATTGAATTCCATTAGACTAAAAAGATGTGTATAAACAAGGAAATAAAAATAGAAGATTTATGCTCAAATTCATCGTCTAGAACACATGAGAAAAACAAAATATTAATTATCCATTGCTTAAACAAATCAAAGTCATCCATCCTCTTTTAACTAAAGTTTCATACAGAAATACAAAAACAGCAAGAAAGTGAAATAGTTTGTCGCACTATTCATGCCCATCTCATTATCCATGATTTACTATTTCAGAAACCCATAAGAGATAGGCACTTGAAGCTTTCGATTTCAACTTTAGAAGACTAGTCGTATGCATGGAGAAAGACAATTACCAATATCAAGAAGCAACCTGGGCACTCCATCATCAGGCAAAGCAAGAAGCTCCAACGCTCTATCTGTGATTTTTGCCTTCATCATACACCAAAAAACAAATAAACAAACACATATAGCATGGAGAAAACACTCCTATTTTACTAGAAGACCCAGCACCCTACTTCTGAAAGTCAAAAACAAAGTCAGTAGTCTCAATTAAATTTACCAGTTACAAACACTTTTCAATATCTAGACTTTTCTTTTAGAGCTCGATACATGTTACCGCCAGTTCCTAAGATCAAAATTGAGACTAGAAAAGACATTATTTAAAGATCATTGGTAGGCCTACCTGAATTTCAATGATACGAGAGGATGAAGTATATTTCCGAGCCTCAGCATCGTTGTAGAATATTTCTGGAGGAGCTTGCAGTTCTGGTCTTGACGTCATATCCAAGCAGGGAAGAGAACCTACGCAATAGGGAACGAATTCCAAATCCTTACAAACCCTAAAATCTACACTAAAAACTAACTCCGTTTCATCTTCCCCTGGACAGACCAAGATATTTCAACAGAGAATCAAACATATACAGATGAGCTCAATTTACAAATGTATTCAATAAATCAAAGCTAGACGCACGCTGCAGTTCGAGAAGTCCCAATTTGCCGCAATCGTTGCTATTTTGCTAGTTATTAACAAAAAAAAATGTGTGTCGAAACAACTCTAACGATAGAATACCAGTACCAACGAAAAACAGTGCGAATGTGGGGAAGAGAAACAGCTGTGTATTACCGGTGGATGACGACGCCGCGCACGGAGGTATAATACAGTATCAACGAAAAACAGTGCGAATGTGAGAAGAAAAACTGGCTGTGCGGAGGGGTAAGAAGAAGATGAAAGGGTTTAGGGTTTCCAATTTATTGTATTTTCTCTCTAATTTGTATCTTTTAAATAAATCGAGTAAATTCATTCTCTTTAAAATTTTATTTTACAACTTCGATTGTTTATAACTTTACTAATTTTAACGGTTACAATCTTTTTAATTTTAATTTAGAAATTCAATTTTAAATACTCTGTTAATTAAATACTTTTTTATTGTAAAAAAAAAAAAAAAAAAAAAAAAAAAAAAAAAAAAAAAANAAAGTTTTTTTTTTAATTCTTTTTTTTTTTTCTTTCTTCTTCTTTCTTAAAATTGTAGTTTAAAAGAAGTTAGAAATATAATTGAAAGACATAAGAAATAAAATTACATAATTAATTTTTGGATAAACAAAAAAAAAAAATTAAAAATGAAAATTTTAAAGTGCGGGTAACTATGCAAAAATATCTATTCTCTCGATATCATTACAGGTCGACACAAAAGAAAATTAATAGGTCCTTTCTTTTAACAGTCATATGCATCGTCCATTTGATCGGGACTGTTATTAAGAAATAATATTAGTAGGATGGTTATGAATGTTCTTACCATAATTGTTACTGATTTAGGAGGTCAGTAAAGTATGTGAGAGTTGTGACTCATTTAGAAGGTTGGTGAAGTATGCGAGTGGTTGGAATAGCTCATATCAAATTTTAGTGCAAATATACTGTGTCGGGATAGATTCAGATCAGCTTCGAATCTATTTTCAACTTCACTCAACCTCTCACTTTATTCAATTATTAATTATGGAATTAAGAATGAAAATTAAAAAAAAAAAATCTAAATTTAACTCTCAAAAATATTTTTAAACTCTCCTCTTAATTTTATTTTTTTTTAATTCAAAAGTTATTACCATTGAAAAAAATAAAAGTTCAAATTTGTTATTTGTCAAAATCTCTGTATAATTTATATTTTTTAAAAAATCAATTTTGAAATTTATATTTTTATAAATTTTTTATATTTCTAATTAGAATAAACTCTTTTAGAAACAATAATCAAAATATTTATAAAATAATTAAATACAAAAAAAAAATATTAATTTAAAAATTTTAGGAATAAATTTTAAAAAATCATTTACATATTTATGAATAGAAGTATAAATATTTTCCACGGTAAGCAGTAGTATTCTACAAATATGTAGAATATTTAGATCTTTAGAAAAATACTTTAGATCAAAAGTTCAACATCAAGGATTAAACTAAAGCTAGGTTTAGAAGATCAAATTATCGTTCATAACTTAAAGATTTTGAAAACAAATTAAAGTTTCAATCAAGAACAGAATCGTATAGTCAAGAAGTATACGCTACTACACACAAAATCAATATAAATTTAAGTTTCGTTCCACAAAACATTCAACTAAGCAGATTGAATGAAGGGTGTAGACGAAATAAAATGCCTTGTCTCGTGAAAGTTGTTACTTTTTGTCTTACAAAATCTTTTATATCAAACTTTTGTAGCAACTACGTGTAGACGATATCTAAATGACTATGGAGACAATGTCTTAGCTTGAATGTCGTCTTTAGTAATTCAACGACGAACAGACTTGGAGCCCAAACAAATCCAAAGTAAGGAACCATGTCAATCCAAGATGCTCGGAGCTCAAAGACATGAGACATGGGATTCTTAAACATGCTTGAACGGGTGAGTAAGCATACATCTCATTTTCATGAACGAACAATGATCTTTAGCCTATTTGAATTCCGAACTGACTGGTTCTCATAAATCTATTGTTGGCTCTAGTCTTATGACTCACTATAGGACTCATTGAGGGGATTTCAAGGAATTGAAGGCTAGGAAAGCAAGATGGCTCGAGCCCTTCAAACATGTCTAAACATGTAAGTAATCGTTTGGATATTTCTTGAACAAATACTTGTAGGAATCAACTAGAACATCGACAAAATGATTGTGAGCATGTTATATGACCATTGTAAGTAACGAATGATTGACTTAAACTCAGTAAAAACGAAAAATTTGAACGGCTTAGCTTGTAAGCAAATGCACTAAGATGACTATGCATGATGATGCCCTGACGTATGATTGGGTTGATGTTATGTGACCTAGAATTTTATGTATCACTTGTTAATGAGACTTAACTTTCGTTTTATCTTTCTTTGGTCCTTGAACCACGAAAAGGATATTTTGTGATGCATTGGATTGACTAATGCAATGTAGGAACGGTTAGAGTGCAACCCTTAATTGTGAACTTACCTCGACTGGTAAGGCTCTACTTACTATATAGTAATGCGACAATCTACTTAGAAATCGCTGCACGATAGAAGGTACTACTGAGAGAGCTCTGGTTGTGCCTAATAGAGAATCTGCCTAGATTGACTTAAGAATAGGAGCTTGTTAAGTGTCATTAGGAGATCTTCGACTAGCGCTCAGTAGTAGACTTGTATGGAGTTATAGAGAGATTGAGAGGTTACCTATAAAGAGCGTTGACTTCTCCATGCCTGATAAATTCACCTAGAGCCTGAGAGAGATAAAGACACCTCGATTTATGCACAGGAGGCGTGATGACTAGATGACCATGAAGATAGAGAATGAAAAGCTAAATGCACCTATAGCAAAGAAATTTTGATGAGAGCCTACAAGTACGTTGCTTACAAAGTGTTTTTATACTCATTCTTATTATTTTTCATCTTTCAAATGGATAGTCGATGAATGGCCGATGGTGGGAGCGTGCAGGAGCCTTTGCCTACAAGGGGATGTTAAACCAAAGTCATCTTTGTTTTATATTTTTATGTTGTTTTTGAAATTTAATATTTTCTCTCGTTTAATTATTTTTAAATTACCTTTTTCACCCTAGAGTTTATATAATGCTTCGTGATTTGAAGCCTCAAAAAGCAAACGGTTACAACTTTTACACTATAAATGAGTATTTTCAACTTCGTACCTAAGAAGTTGGCATAAAATTCCATTTTTCTTTTCATTATCTTCTATTGATTCTTAAAAATAAAAGAAAATAAGAAGAAATAAAAGTTGACAAGAATATTCTCAAATAGACCATCAAACACCTAAAAACCGTCTACTTTACATTTGATTTTTATCCTCGAACAATGTCACACACACACACACACACACACACACATATATATATATATATATATATATATATATATATATATATATATATATATATATATAATGCGGCATTCACTTCTCAACAACAAGTGAGTTAAGCCTATTCGCTCTTGCATCGCCTACGGCCAAGCGACGTATGCTCGAGCCTCTGACCCTGGTTCAAAAGGAAAGTTCTAGAAAACGGGGGCAGAGAGATTTTGAAAGAAAGTTTTGAAAGCAAGATTTGAAAAATTGAAATTGATGTTACATGGAAATGTAAGCAAAAAGGTAACAACAACAACGACTTACTGCATATAACTATATCGGGTAGGGAGAAGTTGACAACTAGTCATATCCCCATATAGTATATTTTGAGTCATTTCATGGCAGACCCAAACATGATTTTTTCGAAACGTCATAGTTACTGGAAGTACAAAAGTAAAACAATACAATATCAAAAGACATAAAGGGTTTGGCTCGTCATGAGCATGCGTCCATGGATAACACGCCTTGAACGAGCATGATCGTGACATCCTCTCTCATCTAATTGAGTTTATTGCTAGACACGACGATTAAAAATGAAATGATGATATCGTTTAAAATATTATTAATATAAATTCATATCAATTTTCATTGGTAGAGCATAATTAATCATTTTATTTATACTAAAAAAACGCGCGAGAAAAAACTAAACCTAATTCCAGTTTAGGGCATTTTGATTTTGGCATATTTGATTGAAATTCGTTGCTATAAAGGGAGAGGCACTGAGACAGACATTAGGAATTCAAACTTTCTGGTGGAATTATGAAGATCGTACGCAAACAGCTTGATCAGAATGGGTCTGGTAGTGTCAAGGTATTGCCAAAACTTGTTAAACTCGATTAAAAATTCTATTATTTTTCCTACCCTTTGCGCGTTCGATCTTCTTGTTCTTGTTCTTTTCTGGAACCGAATTTCTTTGAATGAAAGTATGTATTACGCGGTGATTCTTCTCGTCGCAAGATTTTTATGTGGAACACAATTGATCGATATATATATCTGTGGCTGATTTCTGTTCTGGAGTCTTGTTGGGGCAGATGGTGCCACTTGATTCAGATGATCTATGGCATGCGTTCAATTTGATTGCTCCGGGAGACACTGTTATGGCTGTCACCGTTAGGTATCTCCTTCTGCCATGCTCAAGTTCTTATTTCTCATTTAATTTTTATTGTCTTAAGTATAATTTTATTTTGGGTTTATTTTTCTGATGCAAGTTTGGATAAGAAATATCAGTTTTAACACCAGCAGTTAGTTAAGTGGGTAAAACTCAGCCGTTGAACTTTGAATTTTATTAATTGAACCCTAAACTTGAATGAACGGTGAATTTGTACTTCCTCAAAACTACAAACTGAAAATTTCCCACCAATTAACTACTTTATTACGCAAATTTCAACAAACAAAATACTACGAAAGGTAAAAAGGCATTCCAACAATGCTATGAAATGCTCAAATCTAACATGACCAATGCTCAAATCTAACATGACCAGAAGAACTAATACTCGATTTTCTAAAAAATGAAAACTGGTTTGGCAACTAATTTTGAAGCTTATTCAAGCTTGGGATTTACTTTGATAAAGTCGAAGATTTAAGGTTAAAATTGGTGTATTGAGAGCTTAGTTAGAGTTCCCCTGAGTTCTTTGGCTTCTTATTTATATACTCGTTTGGCATGCATATGATTGATGACAGGAAAGTCATCAGAGAGATGGCTTCTGGAGGAAGAGATGCAGAACGAGTGAAACTCAAGCTAGAAATAAAAGTTGAGGAGGTATGAAATTCTAACAACTTATTGACATGGCAAAACAAATGTAAGAATTGGTGGTCCTGTGAGCACTGTTATAAATTTTCCATGAATTGGTAAAATAGTTCAAGTGCGTTATTCTCGTGTTCAAGGTACTAAGAATTGTTATAATTTAAATGGTAGTGCTTAGGCTAGTTCAGCACCGTCCAGGATATTTAGAGCTCTCACTACCCCTATTCTATAAATGTAGATTTTTCCAAAGAAGAAGATGAGAAATCCTCTTGGAAGAGACAAAGTTGAAGTAGCAACTCCCATTTGTTTTGAACTAAAACTTCTAATTAGAAGTAGGAAATTCACCCAAACTCTGGATACCAAGATACTAATGGATTTCTTAACCAACTAGGATCCTATTTAGCCACTCTGTCCTCATAAAACGACGATAAAACGTAAGATTATAGCCCCAGAAACCATTATTCAGAAATATGAAATAGTGTTAATAATTTCTAAACTTTTCATTATGCATTCCACATCCTTATTCTGCACTTATTTTGTGTACACTTTGAAGATGCATCCCATATAACTTTTGTTCACATGGAACATATTTTAGGTGGCAGATTATGACAAAGTTGGATCTGTTTTGCGGATACGTGGAAAAAATATTCTGGAAAATGAGCATGTGAAGGTAAGTACAGTGTTAATTATTTTGTTATTATTATTTTTAGAACAAAAAACAACTTCTCATTGATATAATGAAAAGGAATAAATGCTCAAGGGAGAACTTAGAGATAATTGCAATCAAATAGAGATTATTCCAGAGAATACTAATTTTTATTATTATTTTTAAAGAACCAAACTTTCATTAGAAAAAAATGAAAGACACAAGGACATTAAATATAACAATCCCATTAAAGAAGTCCTACTAAAGAAGGGGACTCCAGTCAAGAAAAATAAATCTTTTAAACAATAACATAGCCAAGTTTTGCTTTTATTAATTCTTGTGATTTTTTTTTTTCCTTTCTAAAAGAGTAGTCATATATTATCGTTTGGATATTTAAGGGATGATTTAGCTTATTAACTACTAATGCTTCATTTCAGATAGGGGCTTACCATACTTTAGAACTTGAGCTGCATCGGCCATTTGTTTTGAGAAAGGTAAAATTTTTCCTTGTGCTTTAAACATCGGGTGACATATAACTTCTCAATCTCTGTACATTTCCCAAAATGTTGTTTTTCTGCACCCAGCCCCTTCCAAAAAATTAAACCCTTCAACATATCGTTTGTTAATGTTTGGAAATTAGAGCTCCCACCCTGTTTTTGATAAGAAACTGATTCTTTCTCTTAGGTTTGATTTTCTTGGATTAGATCCATTTTGCGTATAGCTAGTTAGCGTTCTTTTGTTATGCTGGATTTTATTTCTCTCCCTGCACTCTTTTATTTGTTCTCCATGAAAGGTCATGTTTTCATAAAAAAACAAATACTGACGAGGAGAAATTCTTCCCCATTTTCTAGGATGTTTGGGACTCTTTTGCTCTAGATGTACTTCATCAAGCCTCTGGTATGTTTCTGGGTAAACTATTACTGCTTTTGTCATATTATAAATGAAAGGATGTTCAATTGGTTGCATTAAATATACTACTGTGCATTGATTTTCTTCACATAAGAGTATAATTACTTTTTAAAAAAATTATTTTTAAATTTTTTTTACAAGGAACAACTTCTTATTGATATAATGAGAAGGAATAAAAGTTCAAGGGATACAAACTATAAAAAGGAGTGGAAAAGAAAAAAGTACAAACAACAAATATAACCTTATAGATATTAACCAAGAAACTAAATAAATTTTTAAAGAACCAAGATTTTTTCTAATATCTTTGACTGGAAGAGTTGGAGAGCTTACAAAAGAATGATGAAACTATGAATAAGGCCTCCACCAAATGCTAAAAATTAATTGCTACTTCAAATATTCCAAAGAAAACCAAAAATTGATCACGAATAAACAAAAAAACCTTTTAAAAGCAATCACAAGGCATCCTGATGCAACAAAACCAGAAAGCTTCTCAATACCAAAAAGATTGATTCCATCAAATACTATACTAAAAGCCAAATCTGCATATGATCGCTCGATAGACTCTTTAGTGCATATGATCACCAATAAACAAAAAAACCTTTTAAAAGCAATCACAAGGCATCCTGATGCAACAAAACCAGAAAGCTTCTCAATACCAAAAAGATTGATTCCATCAAATTCTATACTAAAAGCCAAATCTGCATATGATCGCTCGATAGACTCTTTAGTGCATATGATCACCAATAAACAAAAAAACCTTTTAAAAGCAATCACAAGGCATCCTGATGCAACAAAACCAGAAAGCTTCTCAATACCAAAAAGATTGATTCCATCAAATTCTATACTTCAAGCCAAATCTGCATATGATCGCTCAATAAACTCTTTAGTTTTTCAAGAACAACCACCCCATAAAAAGAAACTTCGGAAGAACCACCAACAAAGTAGTAAACAAAGGAGTAAAAATTCTCTTCATGCAAAGTTAATCCAATTATCTTAGATAAGAAACAAAACTGTGCAAAGCTAAACCATGCCATTCTCAAGCCAAAAGAGAAATTTCACGAAACTCAAGACCACAAGCTTCTACAACAAAAAAAATTTGGCCAATAAAGATGAAGAAATAGGAGGAGTCTTCTTGTCACAATCTTGAAATAGTAAGTCAAAAGCTTCAAAAAAAAAAAAAAAAAAAAAAAAAAAAAAAAAAAAAAAAAAAAAAAAAAAAAAAANGTACATCAACCTCCATACACCATTCCACTGGCTGAATGACTGATTCCACACTACTCAAACTTACCTTTGAGTCAACCTCTGAGATGTGACCATGAGGTGTAGGGTACTTTGTCAAGTGAACAACTTCTCTTGTTAAACCATCTAGATCCAAAGGAGTAAAGACAAATGGTTGTTTTGGGGTAAGATAGGTGAAGGGGAGGGTGGAAAGGGGACATTCTGATCATAGGGTGTAACATCTTTGTACATATTTCTTCAAATAAATCTGAATTTCAAAAGTTCTCTTCTAAGTATGGATGACAGGAAGAAAGTGCCCTTTTTAACGAGAATAAAACAAATGATAGACTGGAATAAAACCATTTCCCCTTCTTAACACCTAGGGGCTTGGAAATCTTAAAATCCAAATGAGAGATTTCTAAAGGAGGCTTGGGAATATCCCAATATAGTGTGCAATTATAATTTTTGAGTTCAACATGTCTGGGTTGAAATTTGAACATTTGACATTTTAGTTGAGGATAGATTGCCTTAACTACTTGAGCTATTCTCATGGTGGCTAGTGCTAAATTACTAGTTATAAGAAACCAATATGGTTGATTTTATTGTTGAAAACATTTAATGAAGGTAAATTTGATTTTAGGTTTATTTTAAGGTCGATCTGGAAAGAAGCATCTACTGTTCTGTTTTTGAAATAGTTAGAGGTCGTGCATATCGAACTTCCAAATATTTTTTTTAGAATTATCTAGACAGTGATTAGCTAGCTATGGTAGGCGTTTCCTTTGTTAGAATTATAATTATTATCTATAGTAGTCTATAGCATATGTCAAGAAGGATGATGAATGGTTGTTGACTTCTATACACCTCAGATCCTGCTGCTAGTGCTGACTTGGCCGTGGTTTTAATGCAAGAAGGATTAGCACATGTTATTCTTGTCGGAAAAAGGTAACTTTATTGTTATTGGGATAACATTTAGGTTTTCCCATATAAATATATGTAAGCAGTCATTTTGACCTACGGATGGACATGGGTCTATTCTAAAATATTTATCCTCTGCATATCTGGAATTAGTTACATGAAGATATGCTTGGTCTTGTTAATTATTTTTAGGTGAAATTATTCCGTTGGTCCCTAAGTTGTATAGTGCCTATTTGGTTTATGATATTTCAATAGCAACACTTTGGCCCTTGAGGTTTGAAAAATTATTCTAAATAGTCCCAGGGTTAGTTGACTAAGCAGAAAAATGACCAGCAGTTACTGAGACCCCACTGCCTATCATTTTTAAATGAGTAAACCAAGAAATATTAATTTTATATTATTTATTTTTCTTATACAACCTTTTCTCTTTCGTCCGTCTTTCTCTCATCCCTACTCTTTTCTTCATTTTCCTCCTCCTTCAGCAGTTCTTGCCACCACCACGGTTGGCGTGATAGCGTCTTCGTTCCTACTCTCTCCCTTCTTTGTTTTCTTATGTGGATTTTTCGCTACTATTCTTCTTGTTACTGTTCAACCATCCCACTGTTCTTGTAGTTCTTCATATTTACAAAATTGTTACTTTTATAATTCTCAAATTTTGAGTGAATCCCTTTGTTAAACGCCCCACTAAAACCCTTTTGGGCTCTTCCAATCACAGGATCTACCCCATATTTCCAGATTTAACCTTTCACCCACCATTAAAGACATTACAATCAGACCCTTTGGCTTGAAGCTATTCCACCCATTATCAAACACATTAAGTGAATTAATTTCATATCTAGTTGAACTCAGATTGCTACTGCTGCTAGTGTTGCTCCAATTATTAAGATCATAACAAACACTCAGCTTTAAAACTATTCTATCCATCATCAAACCTATTAACATCAGAAATTCAGAATCAGACACTTCGGGCTTAAACTTTTTAGCGAGTTTACCTCTCCACCATTTCACACATCGAAATTCCTCCTCCTTGTGCCTTTTCGAGACTGAAAAAAATTGCTTTATATAGAATTGTTGCGCAAGAGGTTCTCCAGATTCCCTGTTTGCAGTGTTTGACATTGCACACGTTGATTGGCTTCCGTGGCCAACATCCTTATTTCATTATTTTGTCTCTTTAACTTGATAGTATTGCTCTTTTATATTGAACTTTAGTCCGAGGACTTGACTTTAGAACAAGGATAATAAAGGAAGACACGTGGGTTTTTTTTTTTTTTAGTTTGGTTGTGAGAGAGGGGAACTGGTTGGCAGAAAGAGGATAGAAGATGAAGACGCTTTAGTACGAGGACAATGATCATGGCAGTAGTGTGGCAGCAAGATCTGCTGAATGAGGATGAAAATGAAGAATAGAGGAGTAGGGACAAGAGGAAGGAAGGAGAAAAAGAGAAAAGGCCACATAAGAATATATATAATATGAAATTAATTTTTTCCCATTTAAAGATGACGCATAAGCAGTCTCATCACCAACTAATTGTCATGTCGTTTTCCCGTCAACTAACTCTAGGGATCATTTAGAACTATTTCCCGCACTTTAAGACTAAAGTGTTGTTTTTGAAACTTTAGCAGCTAAATAGACTCTGAGTATAAACCTCAGGGAAAAAAAAAAGTAATTTTCTATTATTTTTAATATGGAATCTTTGTTATCAGTGAGGATCCTGGTCTAATGTCTGTTATTCTTCTCTCCATAAAAATAACTGTTTTATCGACAGGAATGGAATATCTAAAGACTAGAAGGAGAGTAAATTAAATTGGAGACTATGAAGAAAAGGGGAATAATTACAGAACAATTACATGTTGGAGAAGTTGAAATTTGATACTCCACAATTTATTAGATTTCTTGCAATTCTTTCTACATCAATTGATTATCTTTCAAAATTCTAATTCAAATGTCCAAAAACATGTTTAACTAGTGTGAGGTATCTGAGTGTTCAGTATGTGTCAGACATGGACTCTTTAGCCACAATTAATGCCCTGGCTCAGTTTTCCATCCAATAAAAGAAAGCAATTTCTCTATTCAATGTTCACTTTCTGTCAGAATGTTATATAACTATTGCAGCGCTATGCAAGTGATTTTGGTTGTTTGTGTTTTAATGTTACGATGATTTTTATATTACAGTATGACAATTACTCGAGCTCGAATCGAAACTTCAATTCCTCGCAAGCATGGGTCAGCCATTGCTGGTTATGAGTCGGTATGATTCTGCTAGCCAGAGTCACTTTTCACTTCTCATTAGATCAGTGTAGCAGACAATAATGTTCTAGTCATTAGTAGGTTAGAAACTGAGTCTCCAATTTTTTTTTTTCTTCCACAGGCCTTGAATAAATTCTTCGAGAATGTTTTACAGGTATGTCTTATCAAAATTTTAATGTTTCGCAGGCCTTGAATAAGCATTGTAATGCCTTGAGTATGTTCTCACATTAGTGAACAAACTTAGGCGTGTCCTTTTTGGTTCTAACTGGTTTTTGTGCTTTATGTAGGCTTTCTTGAAGCATGTTGATTTTAAAGTGGTACGCTGTGCAGTGATAGCTAGTCCTGGATTTACCAAGGTCCGAAGTAAACCCAAAATACTCTCTCTAACATAATTAAAAATGGAACTTGAAAATATGCTTTTGGCAACGAATCTTGTTGGATGATGAAAAACTAATTATTATATATTTTTAAGTTCTGTTTGATAATGATTTCATTTTTTTTAGTTTTCTGTTTTTGAAATTTATGCTTGTTTCTTCCAATCTTTCATTTTATGGTTTTCATATTTCTAAAAGAAAAGTCAAACTTTTATCCAAATTCTAGAAACAAAAACAAGTTGTTAAACTACTTTTTTCTTAGTTTTCAAAACTTGGCATGGTTTTTGAAAATGTTGGTAAAAAAGTGGATAACAAAATAAAGGAACTTATAAGTGGAACTGTTGTTTATGAGCCCAACTTTCAAGAACCAAAATCCAAAAACAAAATGGTTATTGAACGAGCCCAGTAATTTGTGTTTTTTTTTTTTTTTTTTTTTTTTTTTTTTTTTTTTTTTTTTTTTTTTTTTTNTTTGCTATCCGTGCTTTAGGATCAGTTCCATCGGCACTTATTATTGGAAGCTGAAAGAAGACAGCTAAGACCTATTATCGAGAACAAATCCCGCATAATTCTAACACATACAACCTCAGGATACAAGTATGGTCTATATTTTTCTCTCTGAAGCTGAATTATTTAAAGAAAATTAAAAATCTCAAATAGTTAATCATATTCTTTTTCTTGATAGGCATAGTTTACGAGAGGTTTTGGATGCTTCAAATGTCATGAATATGATAAAAGACACTAAAGCAGCTCAAGAGGTTCTTTACGCTCTATGTTGCCAAACTTCACATGTACAACCGTGCACTAGTGTGCATTAATGTCCCCAAGTTAATCTCCTTTTTCCTTTTTGTCTCCTTTTCTTCTGTCTAGGTGCGAGCTCTAAAGGATTTCTTTACCATGCTCTCTAATGTGAGTTTCCAGTTCTAGGTTTTCTGCGTTGAAGTTATTTTCTTCTTATGTATTAACATATTGTGGTTGTCTGCATATTTATTACTTTAACAAAGACAATCTTATAGATTCTGTCTTGGTTTTGTTGAACTCATGTTGTGACTGTGCAGGAGCCAGACCGTGCTTGTTATGGACCAAAACACGTGGAGGTTGCCCATGAACGAATGGCTATTCAAACGCTTCTCATTACTGATGATCTCTTCAGGTGTCGTTTCCCGTAACCATTTTGTGACGAGTTTCTCTGTACTGTTGTGTCGATGTGCAATCATATTAAGTTTATAAAACGAATTTGCGGGCTCAATGTTATCTGAGCATTCATGAAATTCAACAAACATTTCGTGCAATCTTCTTTGCCTTTGGGGCTAGAAAGTTTGGCTTCATGAGCTTTCTTTCATCGTAGTAGTCAGCATAGCGCATTTGCATAGAATAAACATAGTTGTTTAATTTAACAACACAATTTTGTGCAGGAATAATGATATAACGGAGCGACAAAAATACGTCAATTTGGTCGATTCAGTTAAGGATTCAGGTGGCACCGTTCATATATTTTCATCCATGCACGTCTCTGGAGAGCGTAAGTATATGTTTTCGATCATTACTTTTAATGAAAAAAACGAGTGGTTGGTTCATCTATACCCTTGATGTTGGATGAAAACGAATTCTAATTGTTTTGGTACGAACAGAACTCGCTCAGATAACTGGAATTGCAGCAATCCTTCGATTTCCTCTGCCGGAACTCGAGGACATAGAGATGTAAATGCAATGAATAAAGGTTATTTAATTTAGGGCCATGGGGGCCTGCAAGTAATAAGACAAGACACTCATTATCTCTGTATTCTTCTGAACTTTAGATTGAATGAAGGGTGTGGTGTACCCCTAGATTATGTAAATCTTGTGTAACTTACAAGTGTGTATGTTATATTTTGCCACAACTTTTACACTTATATAGAACTAAATATAAGGATTAATGTAAATTAGAGAAAAACAGGAGAATTAATTAGATAATAGTGATTTTTTTTTGTTCTATATTCTTATATTCTCATCTCATTAAAAACCGACATTGACCTTAAGTTTATGATAAACATTGCTCCATCACTTTCGAATACAATAGACTTGTTTAACCAATTATTCTTAGTCTATATATATAACCTTGAAGGGTAATACTTGTCGCACAAGATATAGAAGATTTGAATTCGACAGGGTCAGGTTCATTAAGAATATTTGGGTCGTGAAGGGTAAGAAATACGCAGAAGACGATACTCGATGTCCGACTGTGCTTATTGACTTAAGTAACATGCAAGGATCAAGATTATTCAAAATGAGAATGTGAACTCTAATTTTAATTGCGTTATATATATATATATATAATATCAAATTCCTTTCCTTATTTTAAGAAACTTTATCATTATCTTTACAATCTAATTAGATATAAAAATAGATTAGAAAAACATGCACACATTCCAGAAAGAATCTGAATGAAACAGTAAAGAACATGAAATATATATAAAAAAACGCTGAAGAATCCGAGTAGGCCGGTGGCTGCCAATTGCCTACATTCTCTCCCTCTCATTCGGCCCCACACCTCATAGATTCCAGCAAAGCATCTACACCTTTCTTACTTTATTCCCTCCAATTATCTTTATCTCGATTACTGTTCATCGTAATACAATCAATCACTCTCTGAACTCTCAGAGATGGTATTATTGGCAAACCCCACGTCTTAATCGCAACCCCAGATCCCATTTCGGACACTTCCACCTTCCCCTAATCTCGCCTCTAGCGTTTGATTTCAGGGTCGTTGGAAATAGCAACCCCAGATCGCCAATGTCATGTCCAATCAACAGTTTCCGCTTCAATGCCTCCCTTTGCGCCTGCCCACCAGGCCATCTTCTTGATCGAACCACCAATACCTGTGTTCTCTTTAGCAGCTCTTCAGCCATCGTGATCGGCCAAGCTGAAAGCGATGCTGTTAGCTTCCCTGTTACCATTTTCTCATTTGATTCTCTTAGGATGTTCATGCAGTCTCAAGCTGTGTTTCTTCAGGCTACACTTGTAATGCTGGCTTCCTGGCTCTTCTTCTGCTTGTTTCTGAGATTCATGAAGCTTGGGGATGGCAGAAACATGTGGTTCAGGATGCGATGGTGGGTTAGCAGATTGGACCTCTGCTTTGCCACTACACATTGGCTGGTTAGCTGCCCTTTATTTGCTACTTAGTGGTTTGATCATGGTGGTTTTGTTCTGATTTCTTTATTTGCTCTGTTTTACTTTGGGTTTTGGGACATTCTTCAGCATCAATAATTTCAGATCTTAGAATAGAGATACGAAGATAATAGATTCAGGAACTAGTATTTGTCTCGGATATGAACTTTAAATCTCAGGGGTTAACTGATGTTGATATGAAGTTAATTATTATCACACACTAAAAGGCAATTTTCAGGATGGGAGATTTCAATCTTCATTGATAAAGTTCAATAACCTATGTCTGAAGAACTGAGCTGAAATGAGCTGAAATGAGCTGAAAGTTAATGTTTTATGTGTCAAGTTCTTTATTCATGTCAGAAGCTGAAATTATAGAACATGTCATCATGTTACTGCAATTATACTAGGCCTAGTGTTGGGAGGGAGAGTCCCTAATTTAGAGAATTATCATGGGTTTATAAGTAAGGAGTACATTTCCATTGGTACGAGGCCTTTTGGGGAAGCCCAAAGCAAAGTCACGAGAGCTTATGCTCAAAGTGAACAATGTCATACCATTGTGGAGAGTCGTGATTCCTAACATAGTATCAGAGTCATGCCCTTAAATTAGCCATATCAAATAGAATCCTCAAGTGTCGAACAAAGGGTGTACTTTGTTGGAGGGGAGGACTGTTGGGAGGGAATCCCACATTAGGTAATGTAAGGAATGTTCATGGGTTTATAAGTAAGGAATACATCTCCATTGGTATGAGGCCTTTTGGGGAAGCGTCAAAGCAAAGCCACGAGAGCTTATGCTCAAAGTGGACAATATCATACCATTGTGGAGAGTCGTGATTCCTAACCCTTCGTATATTTTGGTTGGTAGGGTATGAGTTAATTAGCTTGCCTTCTTTGTGTTTCAGGATGATCAAAAAGTAATCACAAAACGAAAAACCGAACTCGGTGGAACATTCTCAATAGCAAGTTGGATACTTTTCATTGGCTTGTTTGCTGCGTAAGTACCAAATTTCTCTATACTTTCATCTTTGCAAGAAGTTCTCTCATGTTGGTTTCGTATTGACTTGGCTTTGCAGTGTTTTCTCAGGTTGCTATACCAAACTATATCAAAGAGAAGCATTGAAGTGCATAATATCAAAGCAGCACATGCACCAGATATGGCTTCCTTTGTGAACGACATGGAATATAATATAACCACAGTCTCTACGATGAGTTGTGCAAATGTTCGTGATCTCGGTTCTATTGTGTTTGGAAATCCTGGTTTTCTGAAACAGAAAGTAATGCCTCTGTCAAACTTTGCAAACTACTCCTGTCATAACAACAGCGACGGGCCAACGATAAGTGTTCGATGTGGAAGATGTCGTTTCATTCAGGACAAGATTTATATCTCATGGCAGTTCGTCGATCTTCCAAGTAGTCCTGCCAGTGCTGTTGGATTTCAGTTTAACCTCTCAGCAAGGAATCATCCCAAAAAGGATCATGCAAGTTTCCTTAGTGGAATACTAAAAAACGTTACTAGTTTTGACGATACACCGGTTACGTTCAGAGGGAAGAACGCGAATATAGTGCAATTCAATCTATTTCCTAGAATATATGGTAACCAACAGGATTCCAAGCTCCTGCAGCCTTTATTTCATGAGTTTGTCCCTGGTTCGTTCTTTCAAAAGGCGAGCGATCTCCAAACGTCCCTTGAAAATTCCAATGATGGAGTACTAAATGTCACCTTGTTCATCAATCTTCTCTCTTCCTACGTTGTCGAGATCGAGAACCAAAACATTTTTGACCCTGGTGAATATAATCATATGAACATTATGCTATATACCTTTTTCTATTGAACTTATTGTGGAATGTCACTTGCATTATAATTGAACTTATGATTTCTTTGTTTGCAGTTAGCTTTCTCGCAGACCTCGGTGGCCTATATTGCATTAGTGTCGCCATTTTTCTCTACCTCGTCGTGCAGGTACGCCATTTTCGCAACGAAGACAGTGTTATACATAATATTATGTCAACTGTCAACTAGATTTTTCTCTAAATTGGTTTGGTTGGTAGTTTGAGTACAGAATTAAAAAGCTCCGCGACGAAGACAGTGTTATGCGTAATATTAGAAATCGAAAGATAGCACAAGATCATTGGAATAAGGTGTTTTTCTTCATCTTTTCCTCTCCTTACCTGACATTTTGGGAAGTTCATGAACCAAAACGAAATGATTTCACAAACTAACTCATTTTATTTTCTAGTTGAGGAAATATGTAATGTTTACATGGGGCTGCAGTACAATGGATGATTATTACAACGATCTATCTGCAACACCGAGTTGCGCCGATTGCATGGTTCAATCAAGTCTCGAGGGTGGATTGTTGCGCAAGCGAAAGGCAAAGAGTGGATATACTACTTTTAGATTTAACAGACAAGTAAATGTTGTGTTATTTTACAACTTCATGAGCTTATTTATTCTCTATTTTGCATTGATTAGACTTATGCTATGCAGACTGCTAAACAGGACACGAAATCGTTAAAGGCAACAGCTACCGACTCGGAAATGAAAACGATAATAACAAAACAAGAACGAGTGAGTTTCCCATTCGTTATCCATTGAGTTTGTTATGCCTATTAATTCATTCTATATTGCCATGTTCTTCAGCCTCTGATAAATGCTTGGTTCTGTCGACAAGGCAAGCAAAGCTCGACCCGTCCATGTGAGGGAGATTCCTCACAGCTTGGCGAACTGTTTCATTCTGAAGCTCTTATTCCTCTACCACCCACAATAGGTAACTGCCACAATGTTATTGGTCTATGACACGACGCGGTCATATATGTCGTAGAACATGTTTTTCACTGCAACACTTGATTCATGACAAGAGTGCATTTACTTAGCTTGTGGATATGTGACATAGTTTATGCTCTGATGATAAACCATGGTCAGTTATTTTCAATTTTTCTGATGCAGAGTTCAAGGATAGTTCTGATATCCACATGTTCGATGTCTTGGAGAAGATCAAAAGTTTATACGAGTATAACGTAATTCTTAGAGATAAGTTATTGGTTACCGAGTCTGAGATTCGGTCTTTGGCAATCAAATCTTCTTGAGAAACCAGGCACTAAATGAATCTGAGCAAACAGTTTACTTCTAATACTCGAAACCGCCATCAGGATGCTCTTGCGTTGAGGATATCGACGTGCGGGAAATTTTCTTTTGACGTCTCTCTTGTAGAACGCTGCTGTTGATTCTTCCAGTCGTGTTGCAAGGTTAGTCAAGGTCCCTTTGTGCCTTGGAATCTTTGTTTTCTTTGCTGATACTCAAATGGCAGAGGGACAGATCCTGGCAATGTACATAATGCTGTATGAACATTTGAGTATGCCATGTATGGAATGTGTAATGAGGGAAGAAATATATGTATATTTTTGTGTGGTTGTATGGTGTAATATTGTGTAGAACATCATATGTTTCATGAACAATTACTGATTGGAAGCATTCTCTTGTTGTGCCTTACGAATTCCTAAGCTATCTGTCGACTCAAATCGTGAGTATGACCCAATAACACAAAATGCAGAGGATGCGGCCAGATGGCATCACGGCCCAAACCCGCACGACCCACAACTTGCGACCCGAAGCCCGTGCCTCGACCTAAAACGTCACCCGAACATGCGTCTCCTTCTCCACAGTGACACATGTTGCGCATGTAGACACCGACTCCTTTAGTTCAGTCGACTCGACTCTGCTCGGTGCAGCTCAAAACTCGGTGATCTGGCTCGGGTTGATGCTTTTCGTATCGATCCCTGTTGTTTTGACCCTTTCGGAGTTGAATTTGACCTTCATTAAGGCAATTGAAGTTAGTATAGCGTCTTATTTCCAAGTTCAAGTTGATTTAGGCTAGAAATGTGAGTTATTAACGAAAATAAGTTGGACGTACGAATAGGAAACAACTTCTGACGATGCTTGGAGCAACTTCGAGAAAATAGAATTCCAACGTACTCGAGTTTAGGGAGAATGCCAGCTATGGCCAACCAAGTAAATGGTCTTACTATCGCTATGATTATAATTTGATGTTTTGTGTTGACACGTGCCTCATGGTTCTGCACGTGTGATATATTTAATATGTGTGAATTGTTTATGAAACGATATGATTATGATATGATATATATACATTATGATATGTGAATGGTAAGATAACTCGTATCATATGATGGTTTGATGATATGTTTGAGATAGGATACGAGAAGGATGCGATAAACGTAATGTAACGACATGACTAAGATATGTTCATGAGATGATATGGTCGAATTATGCATAGACAACGATATGATTATGATAGGTTGATGAACCAATATGGTTAGGTTAGATATAGAGAACAATATGATTACTATAGGTTGATAAAACGATATGGTTAGGATACATTCATGCAGCAATATAGTAGGATACGTTCATGAAACGATATGGGTAGGACACGTTCATGAAATGATAGAGCTAGGATATATTTGGCATACGATATGACTAAAATATGTTCATGAAACGATACGACTATGATATGTATAAGACTACGATATGTATAAGAACGATAAGACTATGACAAGTTTAAGAAACGATATGACTAGGATATGCATGATTATGAAGTGTTTACGAAATGATATGATTGAGATACAATACGTGAATGATTATAAGCTCTTATGTACGGTAGAATAAGGCACCAAATGGACTTAAAAATATGAAGTGTTCAAATTTTTCTTTCAACTAAATTTAACCTTTTAGTACTACTATGAACGAGCCAATTATAAGCTCCTATTATATAAAATTAATTAAGTAATTAGACTTTTTAATTAATCAATTTTAATTCATTAAGCATAGACCACTCCCCTGTAGACTTAGATTTTACTCTTATGTACAGTCGAATAAGTTATGTCCATTGATATAATCATTACAAGCAAGTCAATCATTCGTTCATAATTACAGCTGGACTAAAAGTTTATTTTATTCGTGTAATTACATAAAGTATTACTGATTCTCTAATGAACCATTTATTTATAATCCAATCATAAACTAAGTTCCCAAAATCATGAACAATTTATTTATAATCCAATCATAAACTAAGTTCCCAAAATCAGTACTTAAGAGAACAACTCATCTACTCCTCTTATGGGTAAATAAATGAATTTCATCTCATGACATTATATTCCCAACTCTCTATTTGATCTAAGTCCCCAAAATGGTACACATATTAAATCAGCTACCAGAGCTATTCTCACTCATGTAAATTAAAGGACAAGTCCTCACCAGCAACAGTTTATAACTCACTTAGGGTTAAGAGTTTATAACTCACTTAGGGTTAAGATCAAGTCGTATATGATCATCATGTATTAATCTTCTCAATTAATAGATTTATAAAGAAACATTAAATATTTCTTAGTCCAATCTTATACAAACTCATCGTTTAGGATATCCCACTCAGAGGGCTCCATATAAACCATTTGTAACCAACTATATAAGTATAAAAGTAGGTGGTATTAATAGTGTTACGGAGTTTTAGGACATAAATTTGAAAGGAATTGTAGGGTGAATTGTGTGTCTACTAAATAAGGAATGGTTGTAGAGGTTGTTGATAGATGTTATTTTTGGGAACGCCATGTTTTCCGTTGAAATCCTGGCATCATCAAACCTATAAATGTATGCTACTTCAACCTCAAACACATTATTTGAGCAATGAAAGGTCAATCCCTGGTGGTTCTATGTCTTTTAACCATTGCTTGCTTTGCAAGTAACTGGGTTGATGGATCATCATCATCATCCAGAATCAGATCCAGAATCAAATCCAGAATCAAATCCAGATCCAAATCCAAATCCACCGCCCAAACCAAAACCAAAGTGGGTTGCTATTTTGTACTTGGGGACTCCCAAGCTGACAATGGAAACAACAACGTCATGGAAATGGCTTATGGCAATGCCAAGGCTGATTACAAGCCTTATGGCTGTGACTTCAATAGAGAAGGAACGCCCACTGGACGCTTCACCAATGGTCGAAATACTCCTGATTTCATCGGTTTGTCTTCTCATTCCACTATGAAAGTTATATGCAGGAAGTCGTTTGTTGTTGTTGCCTTGTGCTTACATTCTCATGTAATACCAATTTCATTTTAAAACTCTTCGTTCCCGTTTTCTAAAACTTTGTTCTTGAACTGGGGCCAGAGGGCTCGAGCATACGTTGCTTTGCCGTAGGCAACCCAAGAACGAATAGGCTTAACTCACTTGCTGCTGAGAAGTAGTGAGTGTCGCACAATCGCAAGTCCGCTGCCATCAAAGTGTGATTGTGTCACAATCGTGCTTTCTAAGCAGCGGATTTGACAATTGTGCGGCACCCACTCTCATCAAAGTGCGAGTTACATTGCCTGCAGGGAACATGAATACAAACCTCGGTCCCGATCTGAAGAGAAGATTTTAGAAAGCAGGGAAGAGAGGTTTTGGAAAAAGAGTTGGAAATTGGTGTTATATGGGAATGTAAGCAAAAGGCAACAACAACGACTCAACTTTCTTTTTTTTTCAATGGAAATAGTTTTGATACCATTAACCCTAATGGTTTTTCAGCTACATATTTGGGTTTTCGCCGTTATATCTCGCCCTTTACGACTATAAAGGGTAGGGAAATTCTCGATGGTGTAAACTATGCATCGGGAGGTGCCGGGATTCTCCCAGAAACGGGAAGAACATTGGTAAGTGATTAGAGATAGATTATCAGTTTTTTAAGCATAAGCTCTTGTAGCTTTACTTCGGGCTCCTCCAAAAGAGCCGTGAGACTTACGATTGATGGTGTGTTGATGTTTGTAGGGGAAAGTGTTGAGCATTCATAAGCAATTGGAGAATCACAATATCACAATTTCACGAATCCGTGGCCTATTGGGAACCAGAAGTGCGACTTCAACCCATCTTAGTAGTTGCTTATATACCGTTCAAATTGGAAGCAATGATTACCTGAATAATTATTTTATGCCAAAATTCTACAAAACAAGTGCCCAATTTACTCCCCAACAGTTTGCCACTCTCCTAAACAACCAGCTTTACACCGACTTGAAGGTTTGTATTGTTGTTCAGTGATTTTCTATGGTTAGCAAGAGTTAATAATATGAATACATGGTAGGTTCTATATGAGCAAGGAGCAAGAAAGGTGGCAGTTTTTGGGGTGGGATCCATAGGGTGCACTCCATATGCAAGGGCCAACTTCGAGAACAAAGGAGGCGGATGTGTGGACAAAATCAACAACGCTATTCAACTCTTCAATGACGGCCTCAAGGCCCTTGTTCGTCAGCTCAACACCAAGATGGCTGGTGCTAAGTTCACGTACATTGATGTGTTCAAGATCTCCTCTACCAGCCCAACAACCTCAGGTAGCTTCTCTTACAACTTGTTGTGTTGTTGTGTTGTTGTGTTGTTGTGGCTCTTGTGTTGTTGTGTTGACAAGCTTGTGTGGCAGTTGCAGGTAGAATGGTCCTAAATGCTCCTTGCTGTGAAGTGGATGCAGGGCAAGTGCAGTGTACTCCTTTAGGAAGAATTTGTGCGAACAGGATGGAGTATATGTTCTGGGATGCAGTTCATCCAACAGAAGTGGGGATTAGTGCACTGGCAAGTAGAGCCTTTAAAGCCAAAGAAGCTGGTGATGCTTACCCTTATGATATCAACCAGCTTGTTCACCTCCCTAAGTAATGCCTGCTTCTCCTCTCCTCTCCTCATCTCTCCTTTTATATGTTCATCCACCTGTGTAATGCTTTAATTTGTTATTACCAAAGTATATGTTCATCATAATGAAATTGTTGACTAAGTGACAAAGCATATGAAATTGTTTTTTTTTTTTATAATGTTTTTCTTTCTTTCTTTCTAAGTATGTCTCATAATTTGGCTTCGATCACAGGGTCGTTGATGACTTGTCTTCGATTAGAATCATTTAGCTTGACTTTAACGATACTAATTACTACCTAGTCCACACCAAATTCTTCAACAAATCAACAAATTCTTCACCCAAATTCTTCACCCAACCTCCGAAATGCTTCTAATTTTAGAGGCTCTGTCAACAAATCAACAAGTTAATAATAAATTAACAATTTCTTCTTTTGTAAGATCTCTAAGAAAATGAAATCTTACTCTTATGTGTTTGGAACGTCCATGTAGAACTGGATTTTTGGATAGCTTAATAGTTGAAGTATTATCACACATTAGCTTTGTTCCTTCTATTTGAGAGTGACCAATCTCTATGAGTATCCTCCTCATCCAAACAACTTGACATGCACAGGCACTAGTAGCAATAAACTCAGCTTCTGTGGTTGATAAGGTGACTATATGCTACTTACGAGAAGAACAAGCTATTGCTGCTCCACTCATCATAAATAGCCTGAAGTAGTCTTGCTATCTTTCATGTCTCCAGCATAGTCACTATCAATATATCCAATTAAATCACTAACTCCTCCCTTTCTATAAAATACACCATAATCTATCGTACCTTTCAAGTACCTTAAAACCTTTTTAGTTGTTGCAAAATGTTGTTGTGTTGGACATGCCATAAAACGACTAATCAAACTTACAACAAACATGAGATCAGGATGAGTATCAGACTTCCTACTATTTGTTTATACAAAGTTACATTTACTTTTCTGTCCTGGAACAATGGATTACAAACAGAATTGTAATTCTATATGTCAAGTCGATTTAAAACTTTAGCAGTATACTTTCTTTGACATATAAAAATACTATCTAATCTTTGTTGGAGTTCTGACTTGGTCTCCAATGTTATAACTAATTAATAGGTAGTAGTTTTTCTATTTGTTTTCAAATAGCTAATTTGTAGGAGTTGATTTGTTTTTTGATTATGTTTGCTTGTTATTCTATTTTGTAAGACTGTTAATAAATTATAGTTTACCATATATATCATATTTTATATTTTATTAATATTTGCCTTTCTTACTAGAGCTATCTTTACCTCTATTGTTCTTTCCATTTATTACTATTTCCATATCCTTGTAGTTATTTAATTATAAATAGGGAACTTTCACACACCATTTAGATGTGGTGGATTAAGAAAACCTACTCATATCCTTGTAGTTATTTAATTATAAATAGGGAACTTTCACACACCATTTAGATGTGGTGGATTAAGAAAACCTACTCAAAGGCTTTATAAAAGCCATAGTTATCCTTCAATAAACAATCAATCAGTTTCCTTTATTTTGGTATCAGAGCGGACCTGAAGAAGAAATACACAAATTGAGTGTTTGAGAGGAAAAACTCTGAACAAATGGTGGCAAGTGATTCAGGAAGCTTTGCTATACCATGTGTTCCTAAATTCGATGAAGACTATGAGCATTGGAGTTTGGTCATGGAAAATCTTTTGCGTTCCAAGAAATATCGGAGTGCTATTCAATCTGGTTTCGAGGAACCAAAAGGAAACGAAGCACTAAGCGCAGCCCAGCAAAAGGAAATCGATGAAGCAAGTTCAAAGATCTCAAAGTAAAGAATTATCTCTTTCAATCCATTAATAAGAGTATTCTGAAAACTATAATTCAAAAGGATATTGCCAAGCAATTGTGGGATTCAATGAAACTCAAGTATCAAGGAATTGCTAGAGTGAAGCGAGCCCAACTACAACGACTTCGCAGAACATTCGAAACTTTAGAGATGGAAGTAGGAGAAGGTGTTTCTGAGTATTTTACAAGAGTTATGTCTATTGCTAATGACACGAGGAAATGCGGAGAAGATATGTCAGATGTCAAAATTGTTGAGAAAATACTTCGAAGTCTCACCGATAAATTCAACTTCGTAGTATGCTCAATTGAAGAATTCAAGGACATTGACCAATTAACAGTCGATGAATTACAGACATCTTTGCTTGTACATGAACAAAAGGTGATTGATAAGAGAAGTGAAGAGCGGGTTCTGCAAGTGGAGAATGTACCAAGGTATGGACAAGGAAGAGGCAGAGGGACATTTCAGAGAGGAAGAGGTTACTCTAGAGAACAGAAAAGAGGTAGGTCTTTTGTGAACCGGTTGGCCATCAACTGTTTTTGATGTGGAAAGCAAGAACATTACCAATTTGAATGTCTGGGCTTAGAAAAAGAAGCTGTCAATTATGTTGAATTTGATGAGGAGGAAGAACTGTTATTGATGGCGTACACAAAGAAAAGTAAAGTTGAAAGAGAAGACATTTGGTTTCTCAATTTCGGGTGCTCAAATCATATGATAGGAGACCATGGTTCGTTGAGCTTGACGAAAGTTTCAAACACACTGTTAGGTTGGGAAATAGCTTAAAATTGGCAGTTGAAGGAAGAGGCAGTGTCAGATTCGAAGTTGAAGGTATCACACAAACCATGACAAATGTCTACAATCTCCCAAATCTCACCAACAATTTCCTAAGCATAGGGCAGCTACAGGAGAAGCGCTTGGTGATCTGAATTAAAGAAGGAACCTGCAAAATCTATCATCACCAAAGGGGCCAGATAATGAACACACAAATGACGGCGAATCACATGTTTTTAGTTCATGCAAAGATGAAGCCATTGGTTGACAAATGTTTGAAAATAGAAGATGAAGACTTGAAGGCTCTGTGGCACAAGAGGAATGGGCATTTGAATAGTAAATCTATTCAAATCATGCCAAAAAACAAAGGGTGGAAAGATTATCCAAATTAAAGGAAGCTGTCAAGTTCGCACAGTTTACAATGTTGGAAAGCAACAACGGCAAAAATTTCCAAAGAAAAACAAATGGAGAGCATCAAACAAACTGGAATTGATTTATGGAGATCTTTGTGGACCCATCACTCTAACCTCTCACAGTGGTTTTAAGGTACTTACTGGTACTTGTAGATGATTTTTCTCACAAGACATGAATTTATTTTCTTGCAGATAAATCAGAAGCTTTTGAGACATTAAAAAACTTCTTGTTGAAAATGAAGCAAAAACAGCAATATGTGGACTCAGAACTGACCGGAGAGGAGAATTTATGTCAAATGAATTCAACAAGTTCTGCAAAGATAACGGGATCAAGCGACAACTAACAGCTGCTTACACTCCCCAGCAAAACGGAGTTGCAGAAAGAAGGAACTAGACCATCATGAACATGGTACGGTGTCTTTTATCTGAGAAAGAGATGCCGAAGAAGTTGTGGCCGGAAGGAGCTAGATGAATAGCTCATGTTCTGAATCACAGTTACACAAAAGCAATTGAGGACATGGTTCCTGAGGAGAAGTGGTCGGGCATAAAAGCAAATGTGGAATGCTTCAGAGTATTTGGTTCAATTGCACATGTCCATATTCCCGAACAGAAGAGAACCGAAATTGATGATCGAAGTCTCAAATGCGTCTTACTTGGAGTTAGTGGTGAATCTAAGGCCTATCGCCGGTATGATCCAACAACAAAGAAGATAATTGTGAGCAGGGATGTCATATTTAAAGAAGGTGTAAAATGGAACTGGAATTCAAGTACAAAAAATGCAAAGCTGGATGTGTTGGCTTGGGGAGATGATGATAATATTGCTGCAGAAGAATCGGAAGGAGGAGAGACTGATGGAGAAGGAGATTCAAATGAAGAAGCAAATGACAGGTTAGAAGAAATCCAAGAAATGGATGAATCTTCCCCAGAGTTGCCACAACAAAAAGACAAAGAAGAGAGCCAGTTGAGATGCGCAATTATGAAAGAGGTGAACACCTATTTGAAGAAGAAGAAATCGAGGAGGGGTTTGTTTTTCACACCTCCAATGATGATCCTGTGAACTTTGAAGAAGCAGTAAAGGAAAAGAAGTGGCAGGAGGCTATTAAGCTTGAAATTCAAGCTATTGAAAGAAATCAGACATGGAAGCTTGTGACATTGCCGCATTAAGCAAAGAAAATCGGTGTCAAGTGGGTCTTTAAGAAGAAATTGAATGAAGAAGGCAAAGTAGTCAAATGTAAAGCGAGACTCGTCACTAAGGGATACTCGCAGAAGGTTGGAGTAGATTACAATGAAGTTTGCACCAGTAGCTCGATGGGATACAATTAGAATTCTGGTGGCAGTAGTAGCTCAATGTGGATGGTGTATCAACTTGACGTCAAAATTGCTTTTCTACACGGTGAATTAAACGAGGAGGTATATGTTGAACAACCTGAAGGTTTTGTCAAAAAGGGAGAAGAGAACAAGGTTTATCGACTGAGGAAAGCTCTCCACGGCCTGAAACAAGCACCGAGGGCTTGGTTTAGCAAAATCAAGAGCTATTTCTCAAGGAAGGATTTGAGAAAAGTAATTATGATCACATCTTGTTCTTGAAGAGAATTGGAAGAAAATTGTTGTTTGCCTGTACGTTGATGATTTGATTTACACCGGAGATGATGAGAATATGTGCAAATGTATCAAGTTATCAATGCAACAGGAGTTTGAGATGACAGACTTACGGAAAATGAAGTTCTTCCTTGGAGTTGAAGTTTATCGAAACGAAGGAGGAATTCATTTGTGTCAAAAGAAGTAGGCTAAGGAAGTATTGGAAAGGTTCAATATGTCGAATTGTAATGCTGTAAAGAATCCGATAGTCCCTGGCACCTTCTCGTCAAAGTTAGGCAACAAAAGTGTCGATGCAACATTGTACAAATAACTAGTAGGATGCTTAATGTACCTTACAGTAACTCGTCCCAACTTAATGTTTGTGGTTTGCTTGATTTCTCATTATATGACTGACCCCAAATAAGAACATATGTTGATTGCTAAAAGGGTACTGAGATATTTAAAAGGCACATTAGATGTTGGAGTTTATTACAAATGGAGTAAGGATGTAAATCTTTTGGGATACGTAGACAGTGATTATGTGCGAGATATTGATGACAGGAAGAGCACTTCAGGCTATGTTTTCTTTCTAAATGAGCAGCAATATGTTGGAGTTCAAGGAAGCAAGCAATTGTCACACTATCATCTATGGAAGCTGAATATGTAGCTGCCACTGCAAGTGCATGTCATGGTGTTTGGCTTAAGAGAATTCTGAAGGAGCTAGGTGTTCTAAGTAGCGAGTGCATCGATATCATGTGTGACAGTAGTTCAGTAATCAAATTGTCTAAGAACCCAGTTATGCATCAAAGGACAAAACATATTGATGTCAGGTATCATTACTTGCGTAATTTGTCAATTAATGGGACGGTGAGGTTAGTGTTTTGCAGAACTGAAGATCAAGTGGTAGACATAATGACTAAACCAATTAAGTTAGATCAATTTGTGAAATTTAGAGGCATGCTTGGAGTTCGACAACTTAAGTAAACTGAGGTTGTTTAAGCATACTTTAGTTTATAGGGAGGAATTTGTTGGAGTTTCCGACTTGGTCTGCAATGTTATAGCTAATTTCGAATTTGTTGCAATGTTGGAATTAATAGGCGATAGTCTTCTGTTTTCAAATAGCTAATTTGTAGGAGTTAGATTTATTTTTTTGATTCTGTTTGTTTATTATTCTATTTTGTAAGGCTTTATAAAAGTCGTAGTTATCCTTTAATAAACAATCAATTAGTTCCCTCTAAATTTTACCTCCCTTCCTCCGGATAAAGTAAGATTCTATTGGACTAAACCAAGTTCTAGGTACTTGTTTTAATCCGTAAAGAGCCTTTTCGAGTTTGTACACCATCTCCTCACTTCTCTTTTTCTCATAGCCTTTGGCTGTTCCACAAAAATATCTTCTTTTATCTCGTCTTTTATCTCGTCGTATAACAAAGCTCATTTGACATCTAATTGATAGAGTTTCCAACTTTTTTGGGCGGCAAAAGCAATGATCATTCTCACAGTATCCATTCTGGCCACAGGTGTGTACATTTCAGTATAATCAATTCCATGCTTTTGTGTGTAGCCTTTTACCACCAATCTTGCTTTGTATTTATCAACTTCTACAGACTCATTTAGCTTGGTTTTATAAATTACTCCTATTTTCTTTGCTCCAGCGGATAGAACCACCAAATTCCATGTTTGATGTTTTTTTTGAATGGATTTGATTTCTTCCTCCATAGTCAATCTCCATTTTGGGCTTTTGACACCTTCCTCAAAATTCAAAGATTTGAAATCATCAAGAATGTCATATTTTCTTCATCCTCTTCAGATAAGCCTTCACCGAAATTATAATTTGCTAACCATATAGGTGGATATCGATTTCTCCTGGAAAATTGTTTTCAGTAACTAGTTCAATTGTTTCAGCAACAGGTTCAGTTGTTTCTTTCGTGATTTTCCTTTCTTCGTTTTCAGCATCTGGTTCAATTGTTTCAGCAACCGGTTCAGTCGTTTGATTTCTCCTTCTTTAGTTGTGTTCTTATCAATTTCAATATTTTCCCCAGTCTAATTTTTTAGTTGCTCTCCATTTACCCATTTTTGGAAATAGAGTCCGATGTTGCCTGCCTTTCATACATGCCTCACAGGTGGTGTTTGGAGCTGCAATTTGCGATAGGCCTTTCACCATGTTTTTGTGTTTCAAGGTGCACAAGCCTTTGTAGTCGAGATGACCATAACGATGGTGCCAAAGTGTTGACTGATCGTATTTGAAACTTTGAGGCATCTTTCTTCATTTGTTGTGGTGGATGGTTCAATACACAAAATAAACAGCCAATTTGCGCTCATACTTGACTATACTATTTTTTCTTTTTGTGGATAATAAATGCTACATACACCATCCTTAAACAACACTGCTATTCCGTCCAAAGCTCAAGCGATTATTTTTTAGTTCAGGTACCCAATACACATTACTAATAATGCAACGAACCCCATGTAAAGTTAATTTCACTGCACCCTTTCACATAACTTTCATACTTGTATTATTTCCAAGTTTGACAAGGTAGGAAAATGTCTTGTCTAAGCTTGAAAACATACCTTCACTTGCACACATGGTTTGAGCAACGAGAATCTAAGAGCCAAACATTGCTCCTTTTTGCTTCATGTCTTCCCATACGAGCCATTAACAACATTTCATCCTCTTATTTCAGCTCTGCATAATTCAATTCCTTATTCATCTTTGGACATTCATATTGAAAATTACCCAGGTCATGACACCTATAACGTTCAATAGTTGCTTTGCTGAAAGTTGATCTTCCTCTTCCGCGTTCTCTGCCCCTGTAAGTTCCTCTTCCTCTATTACTTATTTCCGTTCGTCTTTCGACTTTTAGAACTTGCTCCTGTCCATTAATGCGGGATCTTTGAAATTTTTGTTCATGCACCACTAATGAACTTTGTAATTCATTAATGGACATGTTATCAGTATCTTTGGATTCCTCAATAGATACTACAACATAAAGTAAATTTTTCTTTTTCAGTGACATGTTATCAGTATCTTTGGATTCCTCAGTAGATACTACAACATAAAGTAAATTTTTTTTTTTTTCAGTAGTGTACGCAAAATTTTTTCTACAATTTTCTTGTCTGGCATATCTTCTCCCTGGCTTCTTATCTTGTTAGAGATTATCATCACTCTCACAAAATAATATGTGATACTTTCATCCTTCTTATCTTTAGCATCTCAAATTCTCTCCTTAATGCATTAAGAAGAGATCTTCACTTTTTGGTTTCCACCAAATTTTCGCTTCATCGAGTCCCAAACAATCTTGGTTGTGCGACGATCCAAGATTTGTTTAAAGACAGTACGATCAATTTCCTGGAAGAGGTAATGCTTTACTTGGTGATCTTTGAGTCTAGCATCATAAAGGTGGCCCTTTTGTACCTCAGTCAATATTGTTCCTTCCTCTCGTTCTGAGAAACCAATCTACACCACACTCCATAGACCCTTTGGTTTGAGCAAATTTTCCATCAGCTCACTCCAATGATCATAGTGACCATCGAAGTGAGTGATCTTCGCTAAAGTTTTGTCTTCACTCATACTCTCAATTTGATCACTCAAAAATTGTGGCTCTGATACAAATTGTTATGTTTTGACATAACTATGCTTGAAACATAAAGAATTGAAGTCCAGTTATTTTGACCTAATCAAATTCTTCTAATAACCATAGGTAGAGGGAAATGACACTTCTAAATTTAAAGGTATTGGTCCTATTTTTGAGAGCACAATGTATGTATGTATGTATGTATGTATGTATGTATGTATGTATGTATGTATGTATGTATGTATGTATGTATGTATGTGTTTTTTTTTTTATTTTAAAATTTAATGGTATTGGTCCTATTTTTAAAAATTCGTATTTATATTCTAAAAATATTTTTTTGACTTAAAAGTTTTGAGTATAATTTTAAATTTTTTAAAAATATTAATGAAATTTTAAAAGTTTAATGATATTTTTATTTAACTAAATGTATTTTTGAAACTTTAGGGATTTTTATTAATTTAAAACATTTTTAATAATTCAGCACAAAACTATTTTGGAGTAGAATCCCTTTTCCTGGTTCCATGTCTTCTCCGCCCTCTAATGGCAACGTCCAAGCTCTGCACTAACCTTCGCCGTCTTCGTCCATCTCGTTTTTACTCCTGCGCTTCCCTTTCTTACCCTATCGCCTCTCGACTTCACCAAGCTCACACACTCCCAAGCTCTCATCATCACTCATTCACCAGGCCAACCCATCGCTTTGATCATCATATAAGCTCTATTGGTGCTCTCACCGCCTTCTCCTCTCGGTCCTTGTGGACTCGTTCAGACGATGATTCGGAGTTTCAACGAATTGACCTTTTTGCAAGCCGCGTCTCCGACGACGATACGGGCATCCAGTCAGGGATTCAAGACTTGGAACTTGGAGGAGTTGTTGAGGAAGTCATTAATGCGACTGCTGTGGAGGAGTCAATTTTACCGACTCAGCAATTGACTTCGATTCTGGATGGGTTTCATCAGTATACCGGACTGCCCTGGTGAGCATTTCAATGCTTCTTATATGGTTCCGGAGGAAAATTGAGAAAAATGTTCGGGCGGCGTATGGATTCTTATCTTTTCCATTTGGAATCTGAACATTTTGAATCGTGTTTTGTACATAGTAGTGGGAACTCACTCAATTTCAAAACTGTTTTTCTTTTATTTGATATTGGAATGTCATGGCCAAATTAACGGACCTGTCACTGTTTTTCTCGCCACAGTAGATAACGATCAAGCTGTCTTTGGTGTGGTGGAAGTTCATTATATTGTGTACTTAATTGTTGTTAGCGTTGTTATAATTTAGTTAGCTCGGTTAGTCTTTCGGTATCTGTTGTCGTAAACCATCTTTTGTTATGTAAGTTAGCGGCGTAGTTTTCTGTTGTCTTCCTCAAGTTCATCTATTCAAGAGAGCATCTATAGCCATGCATGATCATCAAGAATATCAATGTAATACTCCTCCCATTACATTGTTATACTCCGCGTGTAGGCTTGAGTTATATGCACGAAATTTTAATGTTCTCGTTGTTTAAAAGTTTGATCTTTTAGGGGTGAGGAAAGATTGTGTACGGTGTTTTGTATTAAGATTCAAGCTTCAATTTTGATGTCCTTGGAAATAATAAGTTTTTAATTTACTTCGCTGACGCTTTTAATTTCAGGTGGGCAGTTATTGCCTCGTCAACTTTAGCTCTCAGATTCACGTTGCTGCCCTTACTCATTGTTCAACTCAACAAGTTGAAAAGGATTGGAGAGTTGTTTCCTAAGTGTAAGTTTCCAAAATAACGAATGGATTTATTTCTCTTTGCTACCTGGCTGATTAAAGCTTTTGACTTGGGTTGTTGAACTCTCGAATGATATAATACCCTATAAACCTCAAGGATAAGTTTTGAAATACCCAAAAAAATCGATAAGTTTTGATTCAGCTTAAGAAAGGATTCCTCCTTACCAGGATAGAAAAAAATTATATTGTCCGGAAACTAGAGATGAGATAAGGAAACATTATCCTTCCCAACATTGAAAACCTCAAGGATGTTGCCCCACAATTAGTATATTAGAAAAAATCACAATAATTGCAATCCTTCTTACAATTTATTACTACGTTATTTATGCATCAATGTAATTCACTTGTTTAACACAATTAATTTATTTGGACTTCTATTTTGCGTTTCTCAAAGTGCCACCTCCACTGCCACCACCTCTATCGGGACGGAGTTACATCAACCAACTTTCTCTTTTCCGAAAGGAAAGAAAGGCAATTGGATGCCCATCATTTCTGTGGTTCGTTGCATACTTTTCCATTCAGGTGATCCTAATCTAATTAGATTCTATATTGTTTCTGGAAAAATGTTCTACTTTCATGCTCATCAAAGTTCTACTTTAAACTATTTTTTTTGTCTTTGTAAATGATAATCATTCAGTGTCCATTTTGTCTAGAAGTTAAAAAATGTTTGAAAACTTCATGTCCTTTCCTGATGAGAGTGAGAGAAGGTTAGAAAGGGGTAGTCCATCTTCATTTGAAATACTCAAGAAAGTACGCAAAAATATTTTTTTTCTGGATAAAGATTATTGACTTGTAAAATTTGCTCAAAATTAAAATTTTAAGGAAAAAATGGATAGTTAATATTTTTGGCTTCTTGGATAGCTTTTTTTGTAAGAGCTGGTAATGATGATCGCTATACTTCTTATTTTGCATGGTCTTGCCCCGTGCTTTCTCTTTATTTTGCTTTGCTTGGAAAGGAACAAATTCCTAAGGTCAGTTGTTTGCCTAGAAGGTCCTCCACAGAAATCATCTTTTGTTTCTAGGGCTGTGATGGTAACCTTTATAAGGTCTCAAATACTTTTGGTGTTCTGATCATAGCAGGTGTGCTGGGATATGAATTGATGGATGAGGTGGTATACCATCTTCCCATTTGAGATGGGAGGCAACTCTGGCATACTGCTTTCTTTTTTGTTCTTTGGAATATTTGGCTGGGGAAATTAGGAGGTCTTGAGGAGCTAAATGAGGGGAGAGGATGTCTTGGAATGAGGTTTGGGCTTGGCTAGGCCCAATCTACAATTTTTAAGATTATCCTTTATTTCCTTTTTTCGTAATTGGAGCTCTTGTTCCCTGTAATTGTGTTGTTTGATAGTTTTTGTTATTTGATCACTTGAATCCTTTTGTTCCGTTTTTTCTTTTTCATATTTCCCTTTCATGTTCTATTTTCTTCAATGAAAGCTGGCTTTCTAGGAGGGAAAAAAGAGTTGTCTCAAGCTCAATTTGGTTTGCTGTATAAACCCATCAGGAGCACAGCTTGTTCTTTAATTAGTTGACAATATTCTGAACCATAAATTATGGAACTATCAGAGTTCTAAATTTCACATTAGCTTTTGTTATTTTTACTTGTGTTTACTTAACCATTCCGTGCAAGCATATATATTATGAAGACTATTTTTCATGTTTTTCTATGTTTAGATTTTCTGATGAAAGTTTTTGTCTTTTTCTCTTTCTTTTTAAATGTTTGTGCAGGTCCCATGCTTTCTATTGTGGATGGTTACTATCCGGAAAATGTCACTTAATCATCATCCTGGATTTGACTGTGTAAGGCTGATATATTAAATACTTAAAAAAAAAAAAAAAAAAAAAAAAAAAAAAAAAAAAAAAAAAAAAAAAAAAAAAANTCATTAAACCACTTGAAAAGTGCAATCAAGGGCAAGGATGTGTTGGGCTTTGTAGTTTGATGGATTTAGCTGGTCATCCTACCATACTATATGCCTCCTGGAATTCCTTTCATTTCTGAGCTTTGATATGATCGACAAGCTGCCGTAGTTGCATTATTTTCATTTTTTTTAATATCTATGGATTTTATTTTTATTTTTACGTCTCTAAAGTTGGAATTAGTGAAGCGTTAAGTTTGTGGTGCATTATTTGCAGGGTGGTGCTTTATGGTTTCAAAATCTAACAGAGAATCCACATGGAGTTTTAGGCCCCATATTTCCACTTCTAGTTGCCAGCTTGCACTTCATTAATGTTCAGGTATTCCAATTTTTTCTTGTTTTCAAGCACAAACATGTACAACACATTTCTTTGAATAGGCTATTATGTTAGGTGCTTCTGATCTAGCTTGAGTGTTTATAAGGCATGCGAAGATTACCTGGTGCCATTGCTTAAGGGTTCAAGAGGCATTGAAACCTAAGATTTTTAGAATGGTTGCTGCATTGGCTATGTGGATGTTTGAAAAGGAAAAGTGGAAGGACATTGAAGAGAATATAGCAGAAACTTTCATAGAGTTTTGTAGCATTGTATGGTCTTACAAACATGCATGAACTTTCATTAGTTATCAGCAGTATGCAAAGAGAAAATTCTTGTTTTTCTTCGATCTTCACTTGCCTAGCACATTGTTGATTGTCATCATGAAAGCAACTATGTTGTTTTGACTTATTGTTTCTATATTGTACATTTTTCTGGGGCAATATAGATTTTCTGGTTTTTCAAATCTTGTCAAAGAATCATCCACATTTTCAATTTTCATTATTAACAGGTATGTTTTTGTGGCTAATTTCGTTTTTGCCTTTGCCCAGGTGTCTTTCAGAAAATCATCTTTGGAAAAAGCAACTGGTATATTTGGCATTTTAGCTAAAGTGAGTGTTTAAGAAGTTCTCAATATTGACAAAAATGTCCTCATTAAATCATGCTTATTTTTTTGTTCCATTGCTTTAGTATTTATTTCAAACTGATAAATATATTTTCTATGTCTCTGCAGTACTACAAACTCTACTTGAATCTACTAACTGTACCACTGTTTTTTATTGGTTACTGTATTCCTCAGGTAATTCTGTTCTTGATTATATTTTGGAGTGGTATTTTTTTAATTTTGTATGTGATTTCACCATTCTTGTAGTATTTACTGGAAGCATTTTGACTTCATAGATTTAACATGTTTTACTCATTTAAAATTTGTCTACCAGGACTTCTATATCTTTTTTAAGAAGCATTTAGTTGAGGCTTTCGTATTTTATCTGTGTACTTTGTTTCAACTCTTTTTTCTGAGCCGGAACACTGTTCAATTTTTAGTTGATACAATGGCGATTGTTTTATAATTTTTTTCTAAAAAATGGATGTTACATGTCTGAAGGGTTTTCTTTTTGGTGGGACAAAAATTAGAGAATATATTCACTAAAAAAATGGAGATGAGATATCCCTACTAGGTCAATGGGTCACAGAAAGGCTTTCTTTTCGACAAGAAATGAAATGCTCATCGTCGTAATAAAAAGGGTAAAAAAATTTACTACCCCCCCTCATATGTTGTTATCTTGCTTGATCACCTCTGTGCTCATGCAGGAGCAATTAGTATTTCTATTTTTCTTATTTTTTTTTGTTAAGAAACGAAGAATAATTGATTAAAGAGGGTCGGACTAAAGAATACTAAATTAGAATTTAGTGGGATTGACGTCCCTACAGAAAGGAAGAACTAGCCAACTGATCCTAACAGAATCTAAGTTAATCTCTCCACTTATTTTTTTTTTATTATTATTAATTCTTTTTTAATGATTGACCAATTTACCCTAATGGTATTACCTCACAACCCATATGAGCTGGCGTATCTATATAGATTTTCTTTGCTCAATTGTTACTCCTTTTTACCTTGTCTGACAGTTCTTATTACGATCATTCTGGTTGTTTCTCAATCTTTGTGCCAGTATACTGACATCTTGCCCCTGCCCATTTGGTCCAGAGTTTACTGAACTTTTTTCCCTCATTGTTTCTTTGGCAGGGTAGTCTAGTCTATTGGGTTACGAATAGTTCGTTCACTGCAATTCAGGTAAGGTCTTTGTTTAGTTTTTCATCGATTAAGAACCAAATTTTACCACTTTTGTTGAATGAATATTTTGATCGATTGCTGTTTGGACATACTTTCAGTTTTTGGAATATCTTTTGCAGTGATCTCTTGGTTATTTCTTGCGAGCAAATCTTTTCCCTTTATTTCTAATTCCTTTATGTTGTCTGTTGTTCTCTTTCCTGGCTAACAAAAAGAACCTTGATTAAAAGATCCACACTTTCATTTTAAAATTCTAAGTTTCAACCAGTTAGAGAATGGTTTTGGACTCAATTATTGATTGCCACTCTCTGATTGTCGTTTGGTTGCTTGACCAAATGAGAAGATCACACTATCCTTTCAAGATTGTCGGAAAACCTCATTGTTTGGTCCTATTAATAGCCAAATGACCAAACGCTTCATCACACAGGGGGAAGAAGTTCTTTTACCAATTTTTGAGTGATGAACTTGTGGGCAGCTCTATAACCCACCGTTACCACCTCTGACTTTCCTTGTATAATTTCTTTGAGCGTCATGGTACAAGCATATAAAATGGCAACAGCGAAGTTATAAAAAAAGTGACTCTTCAAAACTCTGACAGTAGCTTTGCGCAGATTAATTTTTGCCAAGCGATAGTACCCTTGGTTTAGCCCTTGTTTCAGTCTTCCACTAGCTGAGCCTGCCCATGTTTTACCCTCAATAATGATACTCAACCTATAAGAGTTGATTAGCTGTACTTCATGGTCTCCATTTGTAACAATGTAATTATAAAGCTACCATACAATCCAGCTAGTGGGTATTTGGGTACAGTGAAAGTGTAGCCATCTTCTTCCAATTTTATATTGAACAAGGATTGTTGTAAGTGGCTGGCGTGAGAGGTGCAAAAAGACACAAAGTCCTAAGATTATCATCTGGTGGGTGATTACAACCAATTTTTTTTCCCCTTGAGCTAATATCTAGGACAAACTCACTATATAATGGTGTACAAAAATTGGATGAGAAGGAAATTAATTTTGTCGCGGGTGATATGCTCACTTCATGTTCAACCATCTATGGCATTTATTTATGGCTCAAATGATTGTTGCCAAGCTTGTTTCCGAAGTGATCCGCTTGGATGGATTTCCGAAGTCCATCATTTCCAAATGCCCAACTACCAGGAATTTTGAAGGAATTGTACAAACGATGGAATTTTCAGTAATGAGCTTTTTCCTTCTCCTCTCTCTCTCTCAAAAAAAAAAAAAAAAAAAAAAAAAAAAAAAAANAGTTGTTTTTTTAGTACTCTTTGGTGGTTTGATTGCATATTTTGAGTAGCTTATTTTTATATCAATCTTGCAGCAATTAACCCTCCAACATCCTGCTGTACGCAGTAAATTGGGATTGCCTTTCAAGGATGCTCCTGTGGGCACTGCAACTCTCAGAGAAACCAATGATCCAGGCAAACTACCGTTGGAGACACCCACGAAGTGGAAAAAAATTTATGTAGAGAAGCTGTCTCCTAAGGAATTGCTTGCTGTAATTATGCTGAGCTCAGTTTTCTTTTTGTGTTGGTTCAAGTTAGTGTAATACAAACGTTTTCAGGTAGCTAATGATTAACCTTGACAGCTTTCCGTTCAACTCCTATCAAAAGGGCAAAAAGAAAGGGCTATTCCTTTACTGCGGTAAGCTTGTTAGTCTTCTTTCTTTAGATTTCACTATCATGTATATCTTCTATATGGGCCTCTCTGGTGGGTATTTTGGTCTAAATTGCAGTGGAAAAAAAGGCCACACATGACTCGTTTAATATTTTAGACAGGCACTTAACAAGGATCCTGAGTATGTTCGAGCTTTGATTGTCATGGGACAAACTCTGTTACAAAATGGGCAACCTGCAGAGGCTATTGCATTCTTAGAGCGTGCAATTTCCAAGGTCTGAGTTCAAGTGTTGAATTTCCTTTTTCCTATTAGTGTATAATTTTCTTGCTCGTGCATAACAATGGTATGATGTGTTGACAATTATTTGAGTTTCTGATAACAGTGCATGGTCATTTTCAGAATTGAGTGTCGCCCTTTTCATTAAATTGGTAAAGATTTAAAACCTAATTTAAGAAGAAAGCCGATGAACAAGACAGGAAAAACCCCGGTAGTAACCAGTTAGCAAGAAAAGAAAGGTAAGGGCATTTTGCACAAGGAATGGAAAACAAACGGGAGAAATTATGTGCATGAGGAAACTAATTAAAAAAACAAGAAAAAGGGATCTTGGTTAAAGTCATGGGCCAAGTGAGCTTTTCAGTAATCCCCCTCCAGATTGGCTTGATCATGTAATTCTTGAAATGTTTTTTTTAATACATCCTTGGTAATGAGATCTTCATTTTGTTTCTATCCTATTCATTCTCTTTGTTGATATCATGAGTAATTTAGTGACAACAAGAGTAGATAAGGGTTTAGTCGGGGATTCTAAGATAGGATCTGAGAGCACCTCATCTTTCATATCTTTAGTTTGTTGAACCATCTTTTTTTTTTCTTGGGGAGGAGAGTTCATATACTTATCTTGATAGTTCTTTTTCCCTTCTTTGAAACTATCTCTAGTCTTAAGATAAACGGAGGGAAAAGTCTCATCATTGTCTTAAAGTATGCTCACTCTAATTGGACTATTGGGTGACTTTGGTGGGTTGTGAAGATACCTAGCTACTCTTTTCATATCTGGGGCTTCACTTTGGTGGTAATTCGAGGAGTGTGTCTTTCTGCAACCCTAGAGCAAGTCCAAAGAATCCTCTTGTCTTGGAAAAAGGCTTTCTTTCTATAGGAAGGAGACTTACCTTGATTCAATATAGTAAATTGGTTCCCTATTTACTTTCTTTCCTCGTTTAGAATCAGTCTCTGTGTTAAGGAATCGAGGAGGGTGGTGGATCTTACTTGGTAAGGTGGGAGGAAATTTCAAAGCTGGTGGTGGCTGGAGATTTAGCCGTTAGTAACCTGAGATTACAGAACGAGGCTATATGAGAGAGAACTTATGGTCGCAGTCTTAGCAGTCCAAAAATGGAGACTTTACTTTCTGGGGCAAAAGCTTACAGTTTTATCTGATATAAGAGCTTCAAAATATTTGCTTGAGCAGCATGCAGTTCAACCTGAATACCAGCGTTGGTTGACCAAACTCCTTGGGTATGATTTTGAGATATTATATCAGCTTGGGTTACAAAATAGATTAGACGATGTGTTATCAAGAATGCATCAACTGATAGAGATAAAAGTATTGGCTGTCCCTTCCTTTATGGATGTTAAATTGATCCAGAAAGAGGTAAAAAATAATGACTTGCAGATACGGGAGAACTGTTTTGAAAAGGAATGAAATCAGATGTCAAGTCCATGTGAAGCAGTGCATTGTGTGACTGAGAAATAAGTCTGAAGCTCTATCTCTTGCCAGATTACTACAACCTCTTTCAACCCGGGCAGATTTTGGGAGGCCATCACTATGGATTTTGTCAGGGTTACTTAAATCCATGGGGAACGACACAATTTTGGTGGTGGTAGACTGACTGAATAAATATGGTCATGTCATCCCTGTCTGTCATCCTTTCTCTGCAAAATAGGTTGCTGATGTGTTCATTCAAGAGGTGGTGAGATTGCATGGTTTGCCTTGTTCTATTGTATCAGATTGTAACAAAATTTTCATGAGCCATTTTTTGTAATGAGTTGTTTGCCTTCCAAGGGACTCATCTCAAATGGAGCACAACTTTTCACCCTCAAACGGATGGCCGATCGGAGATAGTGAATACGTGTTCGTAGATAGCGAATAAGTGTTCGGAAATGTGCCTCAAGTGTTTTTGCATTGAGCAACCTGAGAAATGGGTATAGTTACCATGGGCTGAGTATTGGTACAGCACCACTTTTCATGTGTCAATCAACACAACTCCATTTCAGGTAGTTTATGCAAGACAACCACCACCACTAATTTCCTATGGGGATCGAAAGACTTCAAGCAACGCGTTGGAACAACAGTTGCTGGACCGGGATCTCACCCTTGTGGTGTTGAAAGAACAACTAGCTATGTTAAAAATCGGATGAAGAAATATGTAGATCGGAAAGGAGGAGAATTGAAGTTTTCTGTGGGAGATGATGTTTTCTTAAAGCTGTGATCGTATAGGCATCGTTCCATGGCTGAGAAAGGGTGTGCGAGAAGTTATCTCCTAAATTTCTTGGCCCTATAAGATTGTTGAAAGGGTTGGAACGGTCACATATAAGCTTGAATTACCACCTGAGGCTTCTATTTATAATGTTTTCAACATTTCTCAATTGAAGAAAGCTATTGGACTAGGGATCGTATGTCAACTTCACCCTCCTACTCTTGAAGACTTACAAGTGGACTGTGATGCCCAATGAAATCCTTGGTTGACGCTGGAATTATGACATCCTTGGTTGACTGTGATGCCTGATAGTGAATAACTGTTTGTAGATAGCGAGTACGTGTTTGGAAACGTGCCTCAAGTGTTTTTGCATTGCACATGTTTCAATCGACACAACTCTGTCCAGGTAGTTTATGGAAGACAACCACAACCATTAATTTCCTATGGGGATTGGAAGACTTCAAACAATTTGTTGGAACGACATTTACTAGACTGGGATCTCGCCTTCGTGGTGTTGAAAGAACATTTAGCTTTGGCAAAAATCAGATGAAGAAATATGCATATTTGAAATGAAGAGAATTAAAGTTTGCTGTGAGCAATGACGTTTTCTTGAAGCTGAGACCGTATAGGCAGCGTTCCATGGCTGAGAAATGGGGCATTTTTTGGCCCTATATGATTGTTGAAAGGGTTGGAACGGTGGCATATAAGCACGAATTACCACTTGAGGCTTTGATTCATAATGTATTCCACATTTCTCAGTTGAAAAAAGCTATTGGACCATGGAACATACTCCAACTTTACCCTCCCACACTCAGACTTACAAGTGGACTGTGATGTCTGATGAAATCCTTGGTTGACGCATTGAATTATGAAATAGAGCAGGAAGAATGGCTAGTGAAATGGGTTGACCAGCAGACCTGTGAGGTTACATGGGAATCAGTTGACTTTATGAAGACGCAATTCCCTACTTTTCACCTTGAGGACAAGGTGATTTTTCGAAACCAGGTGTATTGTGAGACCCCCAATTCAGCTTACTTACTCAAGAAGGGGTAAAAATGGGAGTGCACATGGGACCATTAGTTAGTGGAGCAGATGGTTGAGGGAGAGTACTGAGAGGGGTTTTTTGTCGCGTTTTGTTTTTGTTTTTTTGGAGTGAGACTGAGTGCTTTTGAAGGAGAGGATTCCAGCTCTCTCGAATTGCTGGATAAGTCGTGATCGTGTTCTTCATGCTCTTATTTTCGTTCTATTTTCTTGTAGTCACTTGGATTTCTGCTAAGACTTCCGTTATCCAATGTATAAATATCATATTAGGGTTCGTTTCCCCTGTGTTCGATTATTTGGTGTTTATCTGATTGCAGGTAATAGTCAGGATCCCAAACAGGTTCCTCTAATGTTATTCCTAGTTCAATTAGGATCTTGAAGTCATATACCTTTACATATTTGTACCTTGGTGGTCTTCAGCTTCTACATCATTTATGGGTACAACTAATTCACCATGTTACAAAGTTTTCCCAAACAAATGAACATCTAGTGGTTGACCAGATTTCCGAGCTTTCCCAATCAGCATCTAAGTAGATTTTGGCATTTATTTTTGTTGCTTTCTTGAGTACAAGCCTTTTAATGGAGCTATTTTTAGGTATCCCAAAATCCTGAAAACACTCGGTATATTCTCTTAGTGAGACTAGACTTGCATAATTGACTACAAAGTAGATATGAAATCTGTAGAACGATTGAGGCAAAAAAGTTTCCATTAAAAATATTTACTATTGCGTTTTATCAGTTGGTGCATTGTCTTTGCCCATATGTCCATCATATATGTTACTATTGTGTTGCATCATCTCTTAATCCGTAGACAAGAGGTTTTAAGCATAATTTACAATGTCTGATGCCCATTATTTGCTTATCTCTTATTTCGCTAAAACAATACTCATGTCTTATTCAGTTATTTCTTTCCGGTCATCCCACAGAAGTTGAGGGTGAAGATCTTCTAATTCTTGCATCCCAATGGGCAGGTGTTGCCAGTATAAGGCAGGTGAGAATTGTCCATGTTTTTTTTATTTCCCCTATGCCTATTAAGAAGGAGATCAAGATAGATTGAATCAAATCTGTTAATTAGGAACTTTATTCTGGACTCTTCAATTGCATGTTAGAGAAAATTTAAAGATGGCTAGGATGGACATCGTTACATATGTGGTCAAAATTGAAATATCTGTAGAGATAGTTATAAAACTGCCCCAAAAGCTGGACCTGTTAAACTGGTCTAATTTCCATTTTATTTCATTTTCAACTACCTGTGGCTGGGAAATTTCGTTATTCTTTGTATAATTTGATTGCACCCCAGATATTACCAGACATCCATGGTTTCTTTCAGTTGATCTGGAAAATAACTAGCTCAATGAAGTTGACACTGTTGTGTTAGCCCTAGCAATTTGCCGTTTTCTGGATTAATTTGGCATGATATTCATGCACATTGTGAGTATCAATTTACGTTCTATAACTAAATTTCTTGTCATTATTGGTGTGTCAGGGGAAAATGGTAGAAGGCATTGCTCACCTGGAAAGAATTGCAAATATGAAAGAGCCAGAAGAAGCAAAGAGCAAAGCCCATTATTATGATGGATTGGTTCTGCTAGCAAGGTCTCAACCATACCAGTGATTAGAAAAGATTTCACATTCCCTTCCATCAACAAGAAATTTACTAATATCTTATTTCTTGTCGTTTCAGTGCTCTTTACAATGAAGGTCGTAAAGCTGAAGCAACCAAATACTTACAGTCAGCTGCAGCTTATAATCCTGCCTACAAGGAATACTTGGATCAATGCGAGGACGACAATGATAAATTAGTGGGCGATCTTGTCAGCAGCCGGAGAGGAGATTATTGATTCACTTCCCCTTTCGAAACATGACTGACTTTTCTTTGATGTTATTTATGAATAATCCAACAGAGCAAATCCAGGAGTTTCTCAACAGAGGAAATGTGTTCAAAATTGGACAAACACTGAAGCTGATGGCAATGACATTAAATCTCCCACATTCAATTGGTTAGGTAACTTCCCTATAGTTCACTGTTGAGTTCAATATTGTTTGGATGAATTTAAAAGAAAAAAGAAATGCTCATTTGTTTTAATAATATATTCTTATTGAAGTTAGTTTTATACCCCAAAAAAGGTATATTCTTATTAAAGTCTTAGATGTGATGCAGATTACAGTTGTGAAATAAACTGAGATATGGTTTCAGTCTGAACTTTTGTGCTTCTTTATATGAAGTTTGACGGTCAGAAGGATGATGAGGGTGGATTGTGGTTTGTGAATGGTCTATATCCTTGAATTAGGTTTCTTAATTCAGTGTTTATCTATAATATTTGATCCATATTATATTTTGTTCCGAGGGTCGTCTGTATCTTTATTATTTACGGCACTAAAGCAGGATTTTTTTCTCTACATTTCATCTTGGGTGGTTGATACTCAAGCCAGCCACGTAAAGAAAAAGATAAAAGATGAAGAAGCCAAAAGAGAGAAATTTCATGTATTTTTAATTGAGGGGTAAAAATAGAATTAAAAAAAAAAAAAAAAAAAAAAAAAAAAAAAAAAGTCATTTATGTAAAAGTTTTTTTTATTATTGAGTTAATATGAGTAATTTTTGACGATTTTTATAGTTAATGGTTGACGTCAAGTTAAAAAGGGAAGAATTAAAAGTCTTAAAAAATTCGAAATTATGAATCTTCGACTATTACTTGTAAAACATCAAACTATGAACTATAAATCTAAGTACTCCATTGTTTTAAAAATGGTTGGTTTGGAAATATAAAGCAAAAAAAAGGAAGCTAATTTTACAAAAAGAAAGATGAAAAAGAGCAATTATTTGTGTTCAATTTGACCCAAAATGATGATTTGAATTGATGAAAAAAGAGTTTGATTTGGGTCCTTTGTTTGCAGTCTATCCATCTCCCTCTCTTCAGATTCAAATTTGATCTCAATTGCACCATCCGCCTCTTCCTCCCTTTCTTCCGTCTGGTAACATCCAACTTTTAATTTTCCATTTCATTCATTTATTTTCTGTTCTTCCTCCAAAGCATGAAATCATGTCATTTCTACATCTTTTCCCCTGTTTTTCTCTCAATACACACAATACCCCTTTTCATTTTCATTTTCATTTTCATGTACGATTCAGAAATTCAAAATGGTCGCTAAAAGATGCTTCTGATTTCGATGGTAAACCGGAGTAGTTCAATGAATCTACTCTTTTCTTTCTGCTCCACGAACTAGCGAGATTGAATCTGCTTTTCTCCTTTAGATTCTCCATATGGATCACGAGGCTGCACGAACGACTCGAATCTCAAAAAAGTATGATTGCCTTGAGATATTCGATCAACAAGATTATCCGAATCTTACTTTTCCTTGGAGTAATTCCTTATTATTTTAGGGTGCTTGTATATATTTAGATCTAAAGGTTTTATTATTCAATAAGGTTGCTAGATCAAATTTTCAAGGGTTACGACCATTCGTAATGAAATCAACTCGATTTGGAGGTTTTTTACAATCCAAAACGTTTACGAGAGTTCTTAAATTCAATTTTTTTTGAGTTCATAGATTTAGTTAGTTACAATTTCTGTACCACAGTTGAACACTTCAAAAAAAATTTCCTTTTCTTTCCCTCTTTGTTTCACTCTTAAAAATAGGTGGAAATGAATGATATGATTTTCTAAAACTCATATAAAATTCTTATCATTTAATTTCTAACTCAAAACTAACGAATTGCAACTAAATTAATGAAAATGTTTCTGCCTATATGAAAGAATTACTTCTATGTCTGAAAAGGGTTCAGTCGAGGTATATTAGAAAAGAAGTGCGAGAGGTTAGAAAAGGGTGTGAGGGTACTTTAGGTATTTTAGTTAACTTATATCGTTTTTTTTATTATTTTAATTCGATAATATATATATCGTAATTAATTGAGTTATATTCGAGCAACAATCTGACATTACAATAGCTTAAATTCTCTATTACATAGATGGAGACTTGTTTTGCCATACCACTGGATGCGTCTCTCTTTTGACAGATTTCATTCTATGAATGAAATCTGTTTTCTTAACTATAAAAAGACACACAAAACTCTAAAGCATATTAAAAATGGAAAGCAGCATGAAAAATGCGTTCACTCACCGACCACTTGGGACGACACAGAAACAGAATCCACAATGTTCCCTACAACCTCTTTGGACTCCTTCAGAACCTTGATGCTCTTCTTCAGCTTCTCCCTTTTTACAGACAGCGATGGCGACTCCTCCAACAGCCTCTCAATCCCTCCTCCGCCCGGCCTCATCAGCTCCCCAATTGTCTCCTTCTCAATCTCCTTGTTCACTAGATTCTGCATACTGTACTGCAAGTACAGCGCCGTGCTGTCCACCATTCTCCTCAAAACAATCTTCCAGTATGCCGTCATCCTCATCTTCAGATCGAAAGCCTGCTCAAGACAATCTGGATGCTGCCACAGGTTCCCCACTTCGACGTTTCCGAACCCGTTAAGGAGCACAGAAGCTGGATGTGAATCGCTTCTCAGCACCTGGTTCAAGAATGTCCCTTGATTGCCCATGAGCTTGTTCCATTCGGTTGTGTATTCAGCATCACATGTGTAGTCTGTGAGCTTCTCCATTTCTACAATCTCTGTTATCCAACTCACAGTTCGGTCTTTCATCGCCTCGACAACGTTTTTACCAGATCGTCTGATGGGCTGTTGGAGCTGTGGATAATGTTCAGAATGGCGCATCAACACAGCAAGAACAATGACCTGAATGTAATCCCAAGCTTTCATGACAAACTCAACTGGTAAATTTGATATTAAGTTCACTTTCCTTTGAAGGATCGAGAGAAAGGCTGTGCGGGGGAGGAAGTTTGGAAGTCCAATGCCTCTGGACTCCTCCAACACTTTGATCTCTTCCATTAGGAAGTTGGCTGTGTTGTCCGTTCCAATACACTTGTGAAGCTCGCCAGAGAATTGATTGATCATTTCGACCATTCTGGCTGTCGAATGCATCTTTGCGTCGTCGGGAAACTCATCATATTCTCCCCTGAGGAGAACTTTTCGGAGGGACTCTTTGGATTGTCCTATGATCTGCATGAACGTTGTCATTGCCTCAGCAACTGTTGATAGTTTCTTTGGCATCTTATTGAGCTCCGCAATATTTGTAGTTAACTTTTCGTTGATTTGCTTTACAACTTCTGGCATGCATCTTGCTATACTACCTGCTTGAATTTGCACCAACTTCTGAGCCAACACTGGAATGCCTACAACAGATTTGTCAATCTTGGAGAGAAGAGGATGAGTTGCAAACAGTTTAGCTTCTGCAACTCGAGCTTCCTCGTACGACTCATCACCTATTCGGTTCCTGACACAAACATAACCAAGCCCGATGTTGACATCGTCTGCAGTGACCTTCTCATGTAGGCCTTCTGGTGCCTTGTCCGACTTAGTCACGACTGCCAACGTTCTCATCCCGGTCTTGTCGACGCTCTGAGACATTCGTATCGATTCACAAGTTGGAAAATCAACGGTTGCAGACAAGACATTCAAGATGATGCTCTCTTCTGGCTGAATATGCTCCATGATTATATCTTTGATTTGGTCATAAATATCTTCAGGCTGATCTTTAACAGGCACCCTTGTAATTCCAGGGAGATCAACCATTGTAAGATCAGGAACACCATTTTTCTTCACAATCAAAGTCAGTGGCGTTTTTGATATCCCTTTGCCACTGCCAGCAATCTCCTCTGTGGCTGTACTGATGTCTTCAGCAATGAAGGATTCATCTGTGTGGACCGTTTTTCCGCTGTACTCCAAGAAGAGCTCAGGTTCCGGATTGGGGTGATTTTGGAGCCTCATTATTAGAGGGACCCTGGTGCAGATGCCCTGACCTCGAGGTAGGCTGATCCCGGCCAACGACTCAAGGACACTCGACTTCCCTGATGATTGATCACCAACAACAACTATGGTAGGCAGTTGGATGCCTTCTCTCATGATCATAAGATGACGAAGCTTATCCACGGCATCGAGGAGAGGACGAATGCGATCATTGTAGGATACAATCAGGGGCGGGACCGAAACCGAATGGCTGTGGCGGCTTGATTCTCCTTGATGAACCGATGAGCTATCGTTGCTGTATGGTGCCATTCTTAGTCTGCAGGCTCTGTGAGGGCAAGAAGACATAGTTAAAGACTTGGAAAAGAGAGAGATTACAAACAAGTATACACTTTCTTATAGGAAGTATATATATATATTATATATAGAATTGTATCACACAAGTCTATGAAATTGAAAAAGGGTCTAATAGATCTTTACATTTTAACTCTTAACTTGGTATTGACGAGTTATATATGTAATCATTCTTTAATTTATCTCTCGAAAACAAAAAATTCCAAAAATAATAAAAATAAAGGCATAGACAAAGGAGAAAAGAAAAGTTCTTATGCTTGCTAATTGTCTTCTCTGTCTCAAAATTCTCATAAATCTCATAAATCAAAAGCTTGGAGGCAACAAAAGTAACAATTTTGCCTAGATTGCAAGGGAGGACAAGAATCCTGTCACATACATTTATTTATTTTAATTTTTATGATTTTTCTTTTTAAATTGGAAAAATGAATATTAATTCTTTTTAATATTTAATAAAATGTAATATATGACTGAGATTTATTATTAAATATATTATTAAAACTATGTCGTAATCTATTTATTATTAAATAGATTATTAAAATTTTTTTTTTTAATTTTTTTTTTCTTGCTTGCTAGGTGGTAAGAAGGCATATAAATATATTTAATCTATATTATATTCTTTCACGACTAAATTAATAAAAATACTCTTAAACTTTATACTTATCTCAAAAATCTCAAAAATTCATTAATGGTTGGTTTGATTATAAACCATTAGTACTTTGTTTTTAAAAAATCCTCAAACTTTTAAAAGGTTTCAAAAACCACCCTAAATTTTTTAAAGGGTTTCAAAAGTAACCCTTTAACTTTAAAAGATATTTTTAAAAAATTTAAAACTTCAAAAAGACTTTCAAACCATTTTAAAAACTTCAAAAATAACTTTAAAACATTTTTTAAAAAATTCAACCATTAATATATGAACAAGAATGTTAGTACTATATTTCAAAATACCTATAAATTCAACCATTAATATATGAACAAGAATGTTAGTACTATATTTCAAAATACCTATAAATACTAAACCTAAAACTGATACCTTAAACTCTTAGAAAAAATATTAAAATTTTTGGAGATAGACCGTTTTCATTTATATATTGATCATAATAAATAATTTTTTTAACTTTTTTTTTCTTATAAGGTTAAGGGTTCTATGCTACTTGAAAAATTGAATGGATATTTTTTTAAACATAAAACATAATACTAACGGTAAGAATATGTTTGAACTTTTTAAAATACAAGGGCAAATTTTAAATAATATTGAAAGTTTAAGAGTATTTTTTAAATAAACTAGCCACACTTCCATCCAAATCACCATGGTGATGACATTTTTTAAATATTTTTTAAAAATTTAAAGATATTATTGAACCTTTTAAAAGCTTAAACAAAATATAAATTTTAGGGATATTCTTATTAATTTAGCATTTATTTTATTATAAGAAGAGAGTAGTATTTATTTTATTTATATTACATTTATTTTGGAGTGAATTTATTTCAAGTGGCAAAAAAATGTTTTTTAAACTAAGTTAGTAAATATATATTTTAATGTCATCTCATAATTTTGTTGATAAATTCTGTACTAAAAGTAAAAATTGAAAAGAAATAAAGGCGACAACCAAGAAAATATCCTGAATATTAAGGCTTAAACTATAACAAATAGTCTTGAATTATATCTACCAAATTTGCAGTTCTATGAAATGATAAAGCATTTAAAATCATGGCCAAAAAAGAAAAACTTGAGAGGAAAGAGAGAAGTATGCTGGCCAAGGTTGCCGATTTTAGAGGCGAAAATCTGCATATCATAGTTATTTTTAAGATCCAAGAAGCTGAGTTGAGCAAAATCAGCAGATAACAACCATACAATCAAATCAGTGGAAGCCTTGATTACAGCAAAAGTTGTTATCAGATCCACAAATTCAACAAACCCACCAATCATCATCCACTTCACATCCCTATATAAACACTACAGAAAGTGTAATCTAAACATCGCAAAACAAAGGGTCTTCTCCCTTTTAGTTCTGTTCTTCTATTTCATTTCTGTTTTTACTTTTTCTTTGAAAAAAACAAAAACAAATAACATCTTGGTTTAAGCATTCATTTAACATTTGAGAGAAGTGTCCAAGATGGCTGGAGGTGGATTTGTTTCTCAAGGCGGTAGTAAACAACATGCCGGAGAAGTCAATAATTTTGTTATTATCACTTGTTTGGTTGCCGCTATGGGCGGTCTCATCTTTGGATATGATCTCGGAATCTCAGGTCCGCAATTCTTCCTTCCTATGTGTTGTGTGTTCTCGTTTCCAATGAATTTATGTGTGTTTTCTTTGTTTATTTGTTTTCAGGTGGGGTGACTTCAATGGCACCTTTCCTCCAGAAGTTTTTCCCGGCGGTTTATGAACAAGAAGCCAAGGCGCAAGGAGGAAACCAATACTGCAAGTTTGACAGCCAGCTACTGACACTATTCACATCTTCATTATACTTGGCAGCATTAGTTGCTTCCTTCTTTGCTTCAATGATTACCAGAATGTTTGGAAGGAAAATGTCTATGCTCCTTGGTGGCTTAGTGTTCTTGTTGGGTTCAATCTTAAACGGGGCTGCTATGAACATTGCAATGCTAATCATCGGTCGACTGTTACTCGGTTTTGGTATTGGCTTTGCCAATCAGGTAAAGATTATCCTATAATCACACTGAGCTTGTAATATTCTATACTAATATCAGTATCCTGAAGTATATTTTTTTGGTTATGTAGTCTGTTCCAGTTTATCTATCGGAAATGGCACCAGCCAAGATTCGAGGAGCCCTGAACATTGGTTTCCAAATGGCCATTACCCTAGGCATTTTGGTTGCAAATCTTGTGAACTATGGAACAGCTCAAATTAAAAGTGGATGGGGATGGAGGCTTTCTTTAGCTCTTGCAGCTGTTCCTGCAATCATGATGACCGTTGGAGCATTCTTTCTACCCGACACTCCTAACTCAATCCTTGAGCGTGGCAACATGGAGAAGGCAAAGGCAATGTTGCAAAAGATTCGAGGTTTGGATAATGTGGATGAGGAATTTCAAGATCTTGTTGATGCATGTGAGGCTGCAAAGAAAGTGCAACACCCGTGGAAGAACATCTTACAACCAAGATATAGACCTCAACTTGTCATTTGCGTGGTCATCCCATTCTTCCAACAGCTCACAGGAATCAATGTGATCACATTTTACGCACCTGTTCTCTACAAAACTCTTGGTTTTGGTGACAGTGCTTCACTTATGTCCGCTGTTATATCTGGTGTCGTCAATGTCGTTGCAACAATCGTATCGATTGTAACAGTCGACAGGTTTGGTCGAAAGGCCTTGTTCCTCGAAGGAGGCATCCAGATGTTTGTGTCCCAGGTAATGAACTATATATTAAACTAACTCTAACCCAAGAGCTGATAGGCATAACAAACTATCTGAAAAGCTTAGATGGTAGCTTATATCATGCTCCTTTAAATCCTATCCATCTCTAACACCAACTTTGAATATTGCTAGCTTGCTGTGGGAGGCATGATATGGAAAAGCTTCGGAGTGAATGGTGAAGGATCAATGTCAGGAGGGATAGAAGCAGATATCCTACTGGCTCTAATCTGCGTATATGTGGCAGGATTTGCATGGTCTTGGGGTCCATTGGGATGGTTGGTACCTAGTGAAATCTGCCCACTCGAGATCCGATCAGCAGGACAGGCAATAAACGTGTCGGTTAACATGTTCTGGACGTTCGTGATTGGTCAACTGTTCCTCTCCATGCTTTGCCACTTGAAGTTTGGTCTATTCTTCTTCTTTGCAGGGTTTGTGGCTGTTATGACAGTTTTCATTTTCTGGTTCTTGCCTGAGACCAAGAACGTCCCAATTGAGGAAATGAACACAGTGTGGAAGGCACACTGGTTCTGGGGCAAGTTCATCCCGGATGATGCAGTGATTGGGCATCATGTAAGCATGGAGCCTTATGGCAAGGGTGTCTAAATTTCAAGCAACAACAACAACAGCTATGTGCTTTGTTCTGTGCTTGGAACAGAGATTTTTGTTAGTTAATTACATCGAGGAGAGGTGTTTTAATTTTGATTCCGAATCATGTACAATTTTGATGAGCTCATTCCAAGGTGCTCAAATTGATAGTGAGTGATTTGTTATAATGATCAGTTTAGTAAAAAATAAATAAATCATCGTTTTGATCACTTTCACTTGCTCAGCTTTCCTTCTTCCTAAATCTCATACGTAGTTCTATTAGAAACGCAAACAGACACGAACAGAGCCAACTAGCGATTCCGAGCATAAACAGAACATTATAAATGCCAAAGCATAAAAATCTCCTCCAAACAGAACATTCAAGGAAGATCAGAAACAGAAAAAGCAAAGCAAATGTAAATGCCAAAGCATAAAAGCAGAGAGAATATAGAAAGGACTTACAAATGCGAAGAGTGTGGGAGGTGAAGCGGAGATAGAAGTGAGGAGATCGGTGTGGTGGTGTTCTTATAGAGTAGGGGGAAGAGGAAAGGGTGGGGCGAAGGAAGAATAAGAGAGGACGTCATAGAAGTGAGGTGAGAGTGGGCCTTCAATGTCTCTGCTTTTCAATCCTTTCTTTGTCCGTACACACTTTATTATTACTTTTTTATTTATTTTTATTAATCCTTACAGGAGACGACGAGTCGGATTTGAAGCTGAAGTTTGAAGTTTATGTCGTCTCCTCTTCCCCACTTCAATTCTCTCTGGGAGTCCTCATTTCATGCTAATTTCCAATAATTATTTACTACATGCATACCACCCTCCTCCTACCACCAGTAAAACTGCGGTAGCCACCGATACGATTCTCAATTAAAGCACTCATTTCGCAACATCAATGCGTTTTCGCTTGCGTTCTAGATTAGTTGTGAAAAGTTGCTCTACTACGGATGCGGTTTTTTTGCATGCATGCAAAAAAAATATTTCTCGTGGGAAATGCCCTAATTTAATGGTTGGGAACCGAATTTGTGACACTGGCGGGTTTTCGCATGCGTTCTAGGCGGTTCCGAAATGCTACTATTCGTAAACGGTTTTTGAGTATGATTGGGTTAGATTGTAGACTCTCGAGTCACCAACCTAACTAACACAAAATTTCATATTGGTTTAATCAATAATTGTACGTAATTCAACTCCTTAACCTAAAGGATTTAAAATTAAAATACAACAAATTTAAAATTATTAAATAGGACAAATTTAAATTTAAAATTTACCCAACACTAATTTACTTCCCAACAAAACTTAAATGATGCAGTTTTAGTTTTCGTGTAGAAAAGGGTAAAATAAACACCGTTAATTTAATATAATAATAATAATAATAATAATAAAATTAGAAATAATAAAATATGATTTATGGATGGGAGGAAGATGCAAGGTTCCTTCTTATGGAGAGGAAATAATATTTTATTTTCTTTTGCCTTTTCCTTTTTCCTTTATTCTTAATTGGGTGGACTTCACTTTTTCAAAGTCATCAAAGACTACCCTTTTTAATTACCTTCCTTTGTTAAGGTCTCTCATTAGTATCTATTTAGATTCTAAAATTTTAAAATGATACGTAGTTCAATTATAGAAACTCTAAAATTAGACGTGTTTTGATTGGAGTAATTATATGATGGGCACTCCCTAGAATGCATGTGAGTGAGGACAAAACATACCGAAAGAACTCATCCGACCTAAACTTTCTAGAATGCATGGAGTAATTATATGTTGGGCATACAGGTATCGGACCTAAATTTTGAATACAGATCCAAATCCTAAACATCGGGCTTCACCTGAGACCTTAGTTTCTGAAATTTGAATAAATTCCAGCGACCCAACTACTACAACTTTTGAAAGAGTCGATAAAAATTTGTTCGATACTAAACACAAATTAAAAGGGTTATTGTAAATAACAAAAAGACAAACAAACTTTGAATCATTATAAATTATTTCTCATGTTTTTTAAGACCATCTCAATCAAATATTATATTAAAATAATTTTTATTCCTATAACAACGTTAATAAGTGTTTTTGTAAATACCATCTCTTATATTCCTCGTTTATTTCTAATTTATTAATCTTTAATTAAATATTAATTATTAAATTATGTTCTTTTATTAATTATTATATTAATGAACCTAATTTAAAACTAATTAAATTCTACCATTTCAAGACTTTAAAATTGAGATTAAAATTGTCCTAAATTCTTAATAATAATAAAATAAATTAGTTTCAAATTTTAAACCATGTAAAATAATAATAAAAAATATCCTTAATTAGAGATGTAACTCTAATATTATTGGTAAAGAAATCATTTTTTTCTATTTGAGAAAGTAAATATTCTACTCGGACTCACTAATTTTCTATAGCTCAAGTAATTTCCATGATTAGATATATGATCGGATATTCAAGGAGATTTCTAGACCTGTTTTATAATAGTGTTCATACCGATTATAGGAGGCTAATCAGAGACAAAGAGTATAACAAGAGGAGCCCTTAAGCCAACTTGATACTTCTATATAGTAAGTGTTATGCTAAACGAGTCTTGGTTGAACAAAAATATTCCCTTAAACATTGAATGTTATATAATGTGGTCTAGTGAATCATTTTAAACGAGGAACAAATTATAGTTGGTCTAGATTTGTTCGGAGATATAAAATTGTAAGTTTTGTAAGTTTCCTCGCTTTTAGATGTAGAAGGTTTGTTCAAATGTTTTGAGTTTCACTCATTCAATTCATGCGAGCATAACTCAAACATACAATGGGTAGGATAGACCCTTCGATAGGGTCTAATATTATAGATAAGATTAGATCGGTGGCATACAAATTAGTCCTACCACCGGATGAATCGACTCCATGTATCCATGTTTCACGAATACTTGGATGAATCGACTCACTTCGTAGATTACGAGTCCTTACAAATAGCTAAAGTTATGAGAAAAGATCAATAAGAATTTTAACTTGAAAAGTGACAGCCTTCTGTACTAGGAAAATGGTATTTACAAAACCATCAAGCACGAGAAACTATGTGAGAACAGAAGGAAGAGATGAGGAAAAAATACCCCGAGTAATTTCAAAATTAACACAGTTTTGAGGACAAAAGTTTCTTTTAGATGAAATTTATAAAGAAAAAAAAAATAAAGATAAGATAAGAAAATGAAAGTTGTCTCACTCTCACATAGCTTTAGTTGGGAAAGTGGGGAGTTGGACTCGGAGGTTCCTTGGTCTTCCTTTCATCTCACTTGAGCAGTTCAAAACAAGTCGGAGAATACATTTTCTAACGGCTCTAGGTCGGCATTTCGGCTAATTCGGCTTGGGTCTATTTCAATCGTTCAAAATTATTTTGTGCAAAATTAGGTAAGTCAATTTCTAATTTTAATTTATGATTATATGACTCATTAGATAGAATTAAATTTTAGAGAGTAACATTAAGCTAGCATCAAAGGGACGTAGTAGCTTCAACCAAGTAAATGGCTCTACTATAGGTTTGGTTGGAAGAGTTCTTTTATATAAGATGACACGTGTCTAGTAGCCTTGCATGTATCATTTGTGTGATATGGTTTGATATGTGATATTATGTTATGTGTCCGTATATGATATGTCTAATATTATGGTATAAATGAAACGTCATGTTATGATACGATAAGCTAGTTATGTTATGAGATACCGTGATGTACTATGATATAATATGTAAGGTCATGACATGCTATGATATGTTTTTAAAATATGGAAAATCTGCGATGCACAGCTTCTATGCCATGATTTGAAAGTTATGTTATGAATGAAATGATTTATGAGAGTTTATGTACGCATATGATCGAGTGTGATATGTGATGAAAGAATGAGAGTTGCCTTTCTTGATTTATTAAGCCACGATGAAAATATGGGGAACTCATGCATAATCGTATATTCATATGCATCGGGATATTTCTACTTTATGATGAGTACGAATGCGTACACTATGAGATGAAAATAACCATCATGTTTACCATAATGCTACAACGGTCGCTATTCCCTCTAGGTGTCCGACAACAGGTCAAAGAAACTAGCTTGACCAGTAGGCTCAAGAGGTGTGCGAGCTTGCTCGGTAGGCATATGCTCGCACATGTGGGTCGTGTGTGGAGAAGTACTATATATCCAATTTGTCAAGCCGCCTAAGAGAAGACGATTTTAAATGATAGGTTCTATCATTCTGTATGTGTTTGCATTTCCCGACCCTAATAGTGAGGTTGAGTATTTCTTAAAATACTCTATCCGACAAAGCATAGTATTGAAGACCATGAAACTTGTGTTAGATAGTTGCATTTTATTTATTTGGTAGCTTTTATAAATCATGACATTATTTTAATATTTTCTTTGCACATTAATTATTTTTGGGGTGTTGTTTTAAGGTTTTTAAGGCGATCATTTTATAAATTAGTTTAAATGAATATTTTCATATAAAACAATCACGTCATACACATGATAACGACTCTATTTCCCTAATAAATTAGTGTCGTTACAATAGGTATCGATATCTTGATATTAACATCCCATTCGCACCAGCACTAGAGCATATCCCCATTCTCTATTGTTCCCTAGTTTTCAATGTCGCTCCTTTCTCCATCGCTCCTCAGTTCTCGATGTCGACGGGCCAAGTGTACCTTAATCTTTTAGCTATGTAAAGATATTAAAGGTTTAATAAAAATGTTGCGAACATATATAAGTTTTACCTTCATATTCTATTAAAGTAACCATTATAATTATACAAAAACGCTATAAAAAATTCTAAATTTTTACTCATTCCAGCTGTTAAGAAAAAGTAATATTGTAAACGAGCATTGATATTTCACTTTTGTAAATCTAGCAATATTTTTTGCAACACCTGAGTAAATAAATGATACATGAATGAACCGAGATCATATTCGAATGAGAACGATTTTGAGGATAGGATGACTAAGAAAGGTTTAAAAGAATTGAAAGTCATTACTTATATCAGTAAGGTGCACCTTCCTTGAATTTTCATGGGATAGTATCTATATCAATAAGATGCATCTTCCATTTTGATGACTCAATCATAGGAATTCCATGGTTAAGCGTGCTTTACTTGGAGCAATTTTATGTCGTGTTCGTCTGTAGGGATAGTTTTCACTCTTAAGAAGCGAAGAGTAGATAATATGACTATGTTGTAGGAGATGTATGAGAATGCCAGGATCCTACACGTTGGGTCGTTACATTTTCAAGGTTGACTGATATATTACATTACATTGAACAATTAAAAGGGAAGATCATGGATGAGGTTTTTTTTGGGGAAACAAAAAGTCAAGCAATGAGCGCATATGTCCAAAGTAGATAGTATGATATCAATGTGGATGGTCGTTGTTCCTAATTTGGTATCAAAGTCATTCCCTTATCTTACCTTAGCGGGAGGATCTATGATATACCTTGTTTGAGGGCTACCCAATATTGATTAAAAGGTGCTCAAAGTGAACAAAATGTTATATATCAATATGGATGGTCGTGGTTCCTTACATACATAATTTTTCTCTCCAAAAATCTCCTCCAACTCTCCAAAATAGTATATAATCGAAATATTATTTTATTTTCCTCCCGAAAAAGAGGTAGCATTGAGACGCTACGACTAACACCTCAATATTCTACCCTAAACCGTATGAAAGAAATAAGAAAAATTGATGAAGTGTCAAGACTATCTATAACTTTCAACGCTACAAAGAGATTAGAAAGATGAGTGTGTTTAAGTAACAAGCTATCTTAGGACTTCTCAGCACCGTCCTCTCAATTTTTTGTACTTGTTTTCACTTTAATAGTTCTAAATATGAACACGACTCTCCACAATGGTATGATATTGTCGATTTTGAGCATAAGCTCTCATGCATTTGCTTTGGGTTTCCAAAAACGCCTCGTACCAATGAGATAGTATTCTTTGATTATAAATCCATGATCATTCCCTAAATTAGCCAACGTGGGACTTTCATCATCCAACACCTCCCTTAAAACAAAGTACGTCTCCCCTTAATCAAGGCTCGACTCCTTTTTTCTTTTGGAGTCTTAGTCATTTTTTTACTATCCCATCGAGGATGCTCGACTTCTTTTTCTTTTAGATAACTCTTAAAAATAATTTTTTTTATGCAAAGTTAGAATTGATTAAATCAAAATATTTAAAAGTTTGAAAAAAAAAAAAAAAAAAATGGTCAGCTGAGTAAGTGGGAGGCCAATGATGTGCGCAAAATGCTCTCATTTTGACAACCAAAACCCTTTATTTGGCCTTTTTCTTACCCTATAAATACCCTCTTTCTCATTTCCACTCCTCAATTAATTCTTCTTTCAAACTTCACAAAAATAATAAATAAATAAATATAAAAAAATGGGAAGCTCCACCCTCTTCAAGAGCCTACCAAAGTTTGGTCATTTTGGGGCACCAGCCATTGCAAGGAGATCACCCACTTCCAACACTTCCCTCCTTTTCGCTTCCAACCCCAAATCTATTCATGTAAGTACGTCCATATCGTGTTATGATTCCACCAAATTGGTTCGTTAAAAGGGTAAAAATTGAAGAAGTCAGATATTTGAATCTCATATTTCAGATGATGTTGTGATGTCGTCGATTGTGATATATTTTTGTGTGTTTTTGACAGACAAATCCACCACAAGATGGGTTAGAAGCCAAAGATGCCATAAAGCCAGAGGCGAATGAAGGAATGACGCCGGGTGAACATATGATGCAGGACAAGGCTTACTCTACTGCAGAACATGTAATCAAAACTCCCCACCTTTTATTTTATTTTATTTTTTAAATCAACTGAATCGAAGCTACGGATGAGAGCGATGTTGAAGATAGATAAGTGTGAATTTGAAAATGCAGGTGAGTGAGAAGACAAGGGATATGGCAGGGATGCTGAGTGCAAGAGCGCAAGAGGTATCAGCAAAGGCAAAGGAGGCAATGGAAGCAGCAAAGGACTCAGCCCATAGGGCAAAGGACACAGTGGTTGAGACTACCAAAGACTCCAAGCAATTTGTCAAAGCCAATGCAAAGACCGTTGAGAAGTGCATGAACACCAAGAACCGTTCTTAATTTCCCTTTTTTTTTTTTTTTTCCCTTCTAATAAACCCATATACACCTATATGCAAATTTTTTCAATCCAGAAAATTCTTTGGAGTGGCCCGGAAGATGTTGGGAAATCGTTTTCCGGCGAACTTGTATGAGACTAGATCATAGCATTTTTAATTTCTCCTTATAAATTTGAAATATCAATATCTCACATCATGATCATATGCTATTTGATCTTGCTCTTAAGTAAGTTATGAACTAATGAGCTTGTTCTTTGATTTAGACTAATTATTTATTATTTTAAGAACCCAAATATAAAGGTAAGAATACAATCTTGCAATTACAGGGTAAAAAGATTTTACCTGTAATTATGAACCACTCTTATATATATAAAGAGGATTGGAATTACGATTTCAAACATAAAGTTCTTGCTATTTTCTTTTAAAGTTCTTTCCTAAACAATGTTTTAAAAGACTATTGAGGCTTATGTCTCAAAGCCTGACTTAAACCGTTGACCTTCAAGCTTACACAAACTAATAAGAGTTAGGCCCTCTTATGGTGCTAATGTTATTCAGAGACATTTTAACCTAATTAGTTACGACATTCAAACTCAAATTTTTACAAACAATCAAACACGTTTTCTGAACGAATTATGACTCTCAACAATGGTATGATATTGTCTGGTCTCATACTAATGGATATGTATGATCATTCCTTAAATTAGCCAATGTGGGCCTCCCTCCCAACAATTCTCACCTAATGGGTTTTCCAGTCCTTAAATTAGCCAATGTGGGCCTCCCTCCCAACAATCCTCACATAATGGGTTTGCCAATTGCGTAATTTAACTATTGGAGGTACGTAGAATGCCTGAGTAAGACGCACTCGAAGCATATTATTTACCTTCATGATTCCTAATTTGTAACCATTTTTATACCTTTGAAGTCTACAAATCAAAGTTAGAATAGAGCTTTCTACTTCCTTCATTGATTAAGATATATATACTATATCATCGATCTCGTTGTCTTCTTTGCATCGACTTAGCTTCCAACTTAGGCTACTACTTGTTCTTTTGAATTTTGAGTGTCGATTTTTTGTGTTGTGACTCAAAACAAAGAGCCAAGTGTCAAAATTTTGAAGTTGCCCAAAAGATTGTTGCTTAGATTGACATCATGGGCACTTCTCGAATGGTGAGGTAAAGGTAAATGAAGATATATAAACTCAAACTGGTAAAGATAAATGAAGATATATAAACTTAAATCAAACTAACTCAAATGGGTAAAGATAAATGAAGATACATTACGTATCAGGATGAAGAATAAACGAAGATATATTAGCTCTTATAAATAATATACATATCTATATCCGAACAAGGATGATAAATTTAATAAAAAAAAAAAAAACTATTTAATTAGGCAAAAAATAACTTAGTATATTATTTTGCAACTATAGGTTACAAGAGAATTGATATTGCACATTACACTAATTCTATTGCATTTCTACTGGAAGATAATATATTCGACGATCTCCTTAATGTCCCATTGGCATTGTGCATTTCTTTTGAGAGTGTCCCAACAAATGGCAACGACCACACTGTACAACCCTCTTTGGGCGCTTCAAGTTTTCAACTCAGAACTTTCTTTTTCGGCCTTCCCGGTGGGCGACGAATTTTGGGAGGGCGTATTGTGATATCAACCTTCACACCTCCTTCTCCTTCGCCCGATTCCTTCCACAGGCTCTTGTCGAGGATCGGGTATATCATTTTAGAATACGTTTCACGGTAACTAGCGACGGTGAAACATGGCTCAGCAAATAGATGAGCATTCTGCCCACATGACATTAGAGCAGCTGCAGCATGAGCACAAGGCAGACCATACAATTGCCAACAACGACAGGAGCACACACGACTATGTATCTCCACGATATTTGTCCGCTCAGTTGAGACGATTTCAAATTCAACTTCATTTGCACGAAGTACTTGATAACAACGAGCATCTGCAATTGCTTCGGCGATCCGCTTCTCGGCAAAGGGTACGAGAATGGAGGTCCATCTCATTCCCATTTCACGCCGCTCGTTAAACCAAGATGCCATTTCGTTACGAATATGTTCCATCATCTGCACGATGGGGAGCTCGTGACACTCGAGTGCCCAATTATACAACAACTCTGTAACCCCTAATGTAAAATGGCCATACCGCACACCTTCAAAATATGCTACAGCCCACAGTTGGGGAGGGAAGTGTTCAAACCATGTTATTACTTCTTGTGAGATCTCCACCATCTCAGCAATTTTGCTGTCGAATTCAGCTGCAGTGAGAGCATAAACAGCATTCCAAAAAATATTGACCAACTTCGTGTTTTTAAACGTATCGCGAAAATTTTCGCTTACATAACGCAGACAGAATCCATGAAAGGCACTCGGAAAATGTGTTTCAACCGCCTCAACCATGCCTCTTTGTCTTTCAGATAGTATTGTCAATCTAGGCATACTATCAGTATTTACCCCAAGAAGCTTTCGCAATTCTGACATGAACCACATCCAATTTTCATCACTATCCACATCAACAACTGCAATAGCTAATGGGAACAATGAATCATCTGCATCAACAACCGCAGCACACAGTAAGGCTCCCAAGTATTTTCCTTTAAGATGTACTTTGTCAAGTTCAAGAAGCGGTCTACAGGCGTTTATAAACCCATATATCGAAGCGCGATATGAAACAAACAATCGCTGGAAGCAATTTTCTTGTCCAGTTGCAAAAACTGAAGCAAAACTTCCAGGGTTTGTTTTCCTTATTTGTTCACAATAAGCAGGAAGAAGACGATACCCATCTTCAAAAGTTCCATGAAGTGCAGCCATGCTACGTTCTTTCCCACGCCAAGCTTGCATGTAGGATACAGCAACTCCGTGCTGATCGCGGATATCCCGGAGAATTTCCTTGGGTTTATACTGTGGATTATCTCGTACTTGTGCTGCCACAGATCTGGCAACCCATCCCACAGAGGCTTGCTGATGATGAAGATTACGAACACCTTCACAAGTATGCTCGCCATGTAGGGTTCTAACTGTAAAAGTTGGCACTCCAGGGCATTTTGCTACATGCACGCGCCAAGGGCAACCTTCCTTGGAGCATTTGGCTATAAACCGACTACGATCAGATTTAACGATTCGAATATCAAAATGCATAGCTATAGCAATATCTTTCAACATTCTCCGGCATGTTTCAACATCAGGAAATTCTTGTCCAATAACCAGGGTGTGATCTACCAGACTAAGCTCAGCATCAGATACAATTAAAGAATGATCAGCCTCAGATACAATTAAAGAATGATCGGCCATTAATTCATCAGAGTAAGAAGGCACCAGCATCACACGATTCTGCAAATTTGCTTCATGTTGAGCTAAAGAACTAGTATTACACACTACTATACCACACTGCCACCAAAAAGAGGAAAGAAAGAAAGTCATGTTAGAAGGGAGTATACCCCACTATATACAACTGAGTTGCATTTTTTTAGGAAAAGAAAAAACTATAATTTTTTTTAAAAAATAAATAGGAAGTACTAAATAATACAACATTGCAATTTACAATCAATTACAGCATTCAATAGAAAACCAGGTTAGTTTTTAAAAGATAAATAAGATGAGCATTATCGTCAATCGTTGCGCCATCCACCATCATTTTGGGTTCTTAGACGTTTTTGGGATTTCTTTTCTCCTACCCGTTTACTCCATTCATCGCCAATCATTCTTCTTCGCCGTTCTTCTCCATCACCAAATTCTTTTTCTCCTTCAGTTTAGAGTGTTGGTTTGCTCCTTTGGTTGGGTTCTCCATACCTTTAAGAAAGTGTGGTTTGGTTTGGATTTGTGAGATTCTTTTCTTTCCTGGTTGTTTATCAAAGTCACTTTGTCAAGGAGCATAGTGGTTGTTGTATTGACAATAAGTATTTTTGTATTTGGTTTGGAGATGAGCGTTTCTTCGTTGAAGATTTGGATCTTAATATTATTTATTACATTTTCCTATCATTGGTTTGCCACAAAGTTGTTTCTTTCTCAAGGCTTTTCGATCAATGGTTTTGTGCCCGTTGAAGCGTTTTTTTGGTTGTCTTGCTGCTTCAGACTCTTTGTTTGCCTCCTGATTGTTTTCGATGTTAGTTTGCCTTCAGGATAATCTTGTCTTCGTTTCTTACTGCTACCTCGAAGATTGGTTGTTGTTGCCTTTTATTTTTTGTTCTCACACCGGTTTTGTTTGGTTGTTTCTCCTTACTTTTTGCAGCAAAGTTTCACAAATATATTTGAGGACGAATCCTCTTAAAGGAATGGAGAATGATATGAATAAAGACATCCTAATCATGCCATATGAATTTCAAAGAAGATGTAAAAAAATGTTGTTCAAATTAACACAAGATAAACTCAATTTGCAATTAATGCCACATTAAAGAAGAATCACACTTCATTTATGCAACAATAGATTCAAGCTACGTCAAGTGAGACTTCATTTATTCTTAAATGGTTACAAATTCTTGGGTAGATGATAATCTAGATTTAGAGTGTTTCATAATTATATTTTAAGTTTTAAGACTTTTTATTTACTTTTAGGCTATATTTATATAGGGGATAATTATAGTCATAAAGTATGAAGGTTACAACTCTTGAAATGTCTCATGGAAAGTCAAAGGTCTCGTTTTGAGGCTATATAAAACCATGTAAGTTGTCTTTGTAAAATAGACTCGAAAAATGTTGTAAAAAGTGTTTTTGTGCTTTCCTAGAGCCTAGTGCTAAGTTTCTATACAATTCTATGTAGAATTCTATATAGTTTAGGTCGCATCGATCTTGCTTGTGAAGTGATTCAAATCTCAAACAAATTTTCTTGCCATGATATAATTGACCAACGAGGTAATGTGAATCTTACTTTCCTTAGGGGTGATTCCTTAGTGTTTTGAGGTTTTTGGATATTTTAGATCTAAAGGTTCTACTCTCAATAAGGTAGTTAGATCGAATTTCCAAGAGTTATAATCATTTGGGATGAAATCATCTTAAGTTGGGGCTTTTAGCATTTGTGTTCTGTGGGTTTGTATATCCATGAGGGTTTTTAGATCCAATCGGCTAGAGTTTTCATATCATGTGTTTTGGGTGTTGTATTGAGAAGTCTGGGGTTCAGAAGTTTGCGTTTGGGGTGCAATGTTCTACACTCCAAGGTTGGACTGTTCATTCCCTTTTTTCTCTTATTTTGTGAATGGTAGAACCTCTTGTGTATGGGTCAATTTTTTGAGACTTGAATTAAATATTTAATTTATGTTATAGTCTAAGAATACAGAATTTGTTTCCAAAAATCAAAACATTGTTTACCATTAAGAAAAAGAAAACATAACATGGCAATGTTTACGATCATGAGTTCGAACATAAAGATATGAAGTTTAGAAGTAAGATACAAAAGTATGAACAAACATAAAGAAAGTTAACATAGTAATCAATGGCCACCTAAAGTTGTCATAAAAAAGGTTGAACATTCAGTGAAGCAATTCATAAATAGGAAGGTCAATCCTAATATAGACAAAATATTGAGTTGCTTATAATTGTTGATTCAAATATATAAATTCGAAAAAAATTAATTGTAATGAAAAACATTGTTATATTTTATGTTTTTCTTTCTTCTCCCATCCATGGCCACCACCACCATCATCCATCATCACCATGTTTTTTCTTTTTCCCTCTCTTTTCCTTTTCTTCTTCTTTCCTCTCCTTCCCTTCTTCTACTCCTTACAATCCACCTCCTTTCCATCCTTCTACCTCAAATTTTGAAATATATATATATATATATATCCAGTCGATTACCTAAAATCAAAGGTTAGGTTTAAGGGGGGCTTTCTTTTCTCATATCTCTCTCCCTTGAAGGTTAGGTTTACAAGGGGCTTTTGTTTCTCTTATCTTTCTCCCTTCCATTTCAAAAAACTTCATTTTTTATTTGAAAATTTGGAGAAGAAGGGGAGAAAGCCAGAGGAAGAATAAAGAAAGGAAAAAGAAAATTGTATTGGTGGTCGATGGCGAGTGACAATGGCAATGGTTGTTGCGGCAGCAGTTGCCATTGATAACCGGAGTTGTGTCTGTAACCTCATGGTTTTGCCACTGTTGTAACCCATGAGATTGTGTGTGCATATTGATTACATTGAGTCAAATTTGGTTTAGAGATCCAGGGGCCAAACAACCCGTAAAAGGAAAATAGTGCACAAGGTCTGAAGGACCTTATTTTGGAACATGTGCCTGTGTCTACCATTGATAGAACCCAAATGGTAGGCTTAGGTTAGCGCTTGGTTTGTATAACCCTAGTGTCTTTCTTCCAAACAATGGCTCAACGAGGTCACCAGACCTAGAGATCAAGCTGACAGACCAAGGAGCTCAAGGTGATGCAGTGGAAACTCAAAAAGGAATGGATCCCCCAGCTCCTCCTGCTCCTCCTGTAGAGCACTAAACAACACTCACACCAAAGGCCCTTCAAGTCCTTTTCAATAACATGACAAAAGAGGCAATAGGCAGCTTTGCAACCCCAACCAGATTCCTGCACTCCATGATGAAGCTGAAACTTCTCATCAGGCTTCAAAAAATACAGACCTCCCACTTTGACAGTCAACCAGAAGAGGCGACGGTGGAAAAATAGTGGATGTAGAGCTGGAAGCAATGTTCGATTACTTGAACTGTGAGGACTGGTTGATGTTTACAGGGCCAATGTTTATGCCCCAAGATGAAGCGCACATGAGTTCGAAATCTGCAAAGGCATCAGAAGTTCACGCCAAGGAACTCATTATGTGGACGAAATTCAAGGATTTACTGCAGAAGTACTATTTTTTAGAGACGGTGATAAATGACAGAGAGACCAAATTTCTGCATCTTAAGAAGCATTAACCTTTGCTCCAGCACTTAGGGGTCCTCTGATCATGGACAAGAATATTAGCAGAAAAGAGAAGCCCAGCTTTGAGGTTGGTTCCACGTATGGCATTATGAGGAGGTTCCTCCCATCATATACAACCTATCCCAGCAAGGTCCCTCAGCAGCAATTTTAGTGGAGGTTTCTACCCCCCATGCCCCTCAATCTTGGACAGGAAGGAAGGCCTGTTTTAGATGAGACAAAAAGTGCCACTTTGATAGGGAATGCTCCAACCTTGATTGGCTTGGCTTTGGCTGTCAACAGGCGGTGTTGGGAGGGGGCTTTAAGAGCCACTGAAGATGGTAAAGAAAGGCAGCACACAGCCCCTCAATATTTGTCTCAAGGAAGTGTTTAGGAGGGAATAATTAATATCCAAACCTGGCAACTGTCAGCAAGAGGTGGAGTGCTTGGTTCTGTTGGCAACTAAAGTTTGGACAGATATATTATATTGGAGTTAAAATAGCGGACTTCTTTTTCTTGCAGGGGAAAAACATACCTAAATGATGACAAAGAATATGGATGATTAGATAAGACTGGGTCAGTAGTACAGGAACAAGATCAGTAAGGGGGGCTGACATTAGCCATGCTTCAAGTTGAGAAGGATAGTGTGGTGGGTGTCGAAAAAGACAAAGGAAAAGCCCAGTTCAACAACTAGCATAGGGCTGGCCCAACTGTACAGGAAAAATGTGGCTTAACAAGATACATGGAAACAATCGTTGATAAGTCATCATCCAAAGGATAGATATCTGTGGTTGGTTAAAGGGATTGGATCAATTGGTAAAGACTATTGCACAAAAGCCTATACTTGCTTCCTCCTTTCCAGCTCAAAAGCCATGATTGCTATTGAGAAAAAGGCCCCATGAATACGATCTATTCTTCCCATGTAATAAGCCAAGTTGAAAAAATGGTTAAGTTGAACAGTGATTGGAAAAGAAGTTGAAAACATGAAGACAGAAGGTTATTTGCAAGGCTGAAGCAAAAGAAATTTACTTTAATTTTTATGCAAATTTTTATGAGGTCAAGCCCTCTACAAGATTATTTTAGCACATCAAAAGAAAACAACCAAAAACCTACAAAATGAAGGTTAGCGTGTCACGACTCCATCTATTAAGAAGGAGGTATCTAACTTTAACCCAACCCCTATCGGAGGGACCACTTTGTTTACTAAGAAGCCTTTCTCACTCCATTGCACAAATTCAGCGACATGGACCAACATTCTGCCAACCAACTTGATGATAGAAGACTTTAGCTTGGTCAATATCCACACATCTCAATATAACTTTGTTTTGCAAGGGATTAAGTGAATGATACTTGTTCACATGCATTCACGGGCTTCTAAAGTTTTGTACCAAGCTTTCCTCCAAATGGAGATTATTTTGTGTTACTCCCTTGGATTGGGGCTTTCCTCCCTCTTTTGTAGTTCCATACATCAATTACTGCAATATCTGCAGATCCTCATACCATAATGCCACTATTTATTTGGCCAACCTTTCGCAAGACAAGTTTGTAGGGAGTATGAGATCTATGAGATGCTCAAGGCTTCTTTAAAAAGCCTATTCTTCTGTATCTTTTAAATTAGGGTTTCTTTTCAATCAATGTTAATTGTCGAAAAATTTGAAATCCCTACGACTATCTTTTTAAGTTCATACCTCTTCTCCCTTTTTTTTTCATGTTATTCCATTTTCTTTAAATTGTGTGGTACTGTTTCCTATCAAAAAGAAACAAATAGGCATGAAAACCAAGGATAAAATTGGCTTAAAGCCTTCAATGAGTTCAAAAAGTATGATGACAATTTTTTCTAATCCAAGTTGATTAAAAATTGGGACACCCAAGTAACAAACTGAGGATTAAAAATTTATCTAGCTATTCTTAGAATTATAGCCAACCTATCAGTCTTGGTTCTAAAGCTTCCCCTCCTTCAGGACCTCACTAATTGCTCTGTTCATTATCACAGGAAGAATTTTCAGCAGCTTCAGCATCGGTAACGAATGTCAGCCCCTCAGTTTTCTACTAGAAATGTTATTGCCCAACCATGAACATTTCACAAGCCCCTCAGTTTTTTTTTTTTTTGCGGAGAAGAAGAAAAAGATGTACATAAAGTTCAAGGAAAAAGGGTTCCAAAAGCTGGGGTCCAGTGGAAAGATGCCACCCCTGCTTCCAGAGAAGGGATAGGGATTATAGGAAAGCCCTCTGCTTAGAATTAATGAGGAAAGTAGAAAGATCATATAAAAAAGGACTAAAAAAGAACCATTTCAACTTCTGTTTGTAGCATTAAGATGAAAAATTGAGAAATTTTATCAACTTCCAGCCTATATGAGAAAGAACAACCCTCGTTTAATGATACAAAGATTCTTGATTAAAGGGTCCAAAGAGATATTCAGAATAGTCTAGATTACTTTTTCAGCTGTTCAAACAGAACCAAAAATGCAAAACCCGCAAAATGAAGTAAACAGAACTTACCAAAAGCTAAGTAGTTGATTTGCACGCAGAATTCAAGACCTTCTAAGAAACGCGACCGTAGTTCAATTTCTTCTAATGTCGGAATGCCTTTTTTAGGACAAGAACGCTACAAAATAAATAAACAATTAGTTTGGAGCAGAAATAACAGTAGAAAGCGAAAATAATCGCGCAAAACAACAACAACTAATAAAAAATCGTGCCCTAAATACAGGGATCGGGCAAAGAATTTGGTTACCTGAGAAAGAGATTACAGATGATAAGGAAGAAAAAGGAGAATTGAAGCAGTAATTAATGTCGGTTGGTAAAAAACAAAAGATTAGAGAGAAAAAGGGGGATACCTGGGAAGGAGAAGGAGAAGAAGCAGCAAGGCATGGACGACGGTGGTGGCAGTGGCGGTGGCGGTGGCAGTGGCGGTGGCGGTGGGAAGAGAGGAGTACTGGAGGAGGGGGCGCAGTGGGAGAGTACAGTCGGAAGAAGGTTATGGTGTGAATTAGTTAGGAATTTGGGGGCATATGCGTGATTTTGGATATAACAAGGCCAAGGGAAATGTGACATCTACAACTAAACTTTATTTATTTTTTATTTTTTTCTCACTAAAATTTGAATTAATTTTCTTATAATACAAATATATTTATTTTATTTTATTTTAATTTAATTTATAATTTATAATTATTTTTGTTTATTTGTCCTCCCACCCTTCTTAAAAATAATAAATAAAATGTTTTTTTTTTTTCAAAATATAGATAGTTGCAATCCTCAATTTAATGTTTTAAAAAAATAAATATATATTTTATATATTAACCTGTAAAGAATAATGCTCTGGTACCGATGAAAAATAGAATTGGGATCGAAGGTGAGTGGGATCTAAAGTCCAATTTTGATTAATGTTCACAATCTAAACTCATATCTAAAATAAGGAAAATATAAACTAACTCAATTTTGATAATAAAATAAAATATACTATTAATCAAATCATAAAGAATAAAAAAATAAAAAAATAAAAAATAATAACTGAATACAATATATAAGATATATTCCATAACTAACTATTATAATATATTCTAATAGTCTCCCTCAAGTTGGAGCGAAGGTCAATATATATTATATAACTCATTATTATAATATATTCTAATACTCCCCTCAAATTGGGGCGTGAAGGTCAATAACACTTAACTTGTCTTTACAAGTGTAGGTCAATAACACTCAACTTGTCTTTGAGAAAGTAGAGAGCGTAGGTCAATGACACTCAACTTGTCTTTGAGAAGAGAGTGTAGGTCAATAACACTTCTGTCTTCCCAGGAGTGAAAATATCTACCAAATTAGCTCTAAACAAGTATTTGGTAATTTGTCCCATTTAATTTGATTGGAACAAAAAGAATACGATGGTTGATCAATGTGATGAATATAATAATGATATGTTAAATAAACATCGAAGTTTTAAAGTTGGATAATAACACAAAGATCGGTGCTCTGGATCACTTGAGAGGTTGTGAAAGAAAATATGAACATCTTGAATATGCCACTTTTGAGCTTGGTGAGAAATTTGAAGATGCTTATAACGTATTCTTGATATTGGATGATCGAGAACAGGTTGCCAACCACAGTTCTCAGTCTAGTAGAATCATTGAGAATATATGTAGCCAATTCAAGATCCAAATTAAGATTAGGAGGCTACCTCTTGATGACGGAATCTGAATAGCTCGCCACAAACATCTTGATAATGAATATGTTCTTGATTTTAATGTTGAGAGGAAAAAAATATTGATGATTTGCTATGCTCAATCAGACCATCGCTATACAAACCAGAAATTAACACTTTTGAGATGTGGGCTTAAAAGGACCGATATATCTTGTGGAAGGATGATATATATCTCAATTCATCTGTCGTCCTCCATTCTGATTTCCGTCACTTTTCTTCGGTTGTTCCTCTTCTCCTGCTCTGAAATTTTTCATTCTTTTGACATGATGAACTAGTGGGTCTTAGTTTGGATAGAAATTGAGTCTAAAACAAAGTCATGATAGAAAAATCCTTCCTTAAACACGGTTGGTTTGCTGAATAGTGGGTTTGGATTTTGGAAAGTGATGGTATAGTGAGAATTGTAGGTTTGCGGAATACGTATATATCAAAGTTATTGAATTTGAAAAACAAGTGGGATACCAATAGAAGCGAGTGGAACTATTGCGATAGTAGTGGTAATGTTAGGCTCACAGACTTGCGACTTGTGGTGATGTATGGACTAGTCGGGGACTGTAATTTGTGACTCGAGGACTAGTAGTGGTTGCTTAAGGTTTGGAAGCTGTTGAAAGCAGGAAGTTGTGGTTGGTGTGATACTCGATTGGACTTATCACGATGGATGATCAGCGGCTGTAAAGGCTTCACTAATTGACTTAGGGTTTGACTTTAGGCTCCGATGGATGATCGACTGATGTAAATGTTTTACTGATTGAGTTAGGGTTTGACTTTAGGCATTGATACTATGTTAAGAATGATGCTCTGATATCATGTTAAGGATAATGCTTTGATACAATGTTAAGAATGAGAAATAGAATTGGGATCGAGAGTGCAACAAACGAGATCAAAGTCCCAATAAAATCTAAAGTCCAATTTTAATTAATGTTCACCGTTTTTAAATAAAATACAAGCTACCAACTTACCCTTAAAAATAAGAAAAATATAAACTAACTAAATTTGAGAATAAAATAAAATATATTATTAATCAAATTATTAAAAATGGATGTTTAATCCAAAATTTATTATTTAAAGAAAATATTAAAAAATATTTAGCAAAAAAAATATAATAATAATATATTACCAATTTAAACTTTTAACATTTCACCATCAACTCAACGTTTGAATATATTATTATAGTGAGTTGAATAAGTTATTAATATATTACCAATAAGTTATTGAAATCGCCCAAAGAAATCTTCATAGGAAGTGATCATTGAATCAAGGAGCAGAGGTTTAGGCATTTGGACCTTTCGATTACATTAAGATCCGAGAAAGAACGAAGGTGAGTTCTATAGGTTTTTAGGTCTTGACTTTTCTCATGATCCGTGAGCATTTGAAGGAATTAGCTTATGTGATTTTAGTATGTTAATCTTAGTGTGTTTTCACACATTTTTTGTGAAGGAATCCGGAGTCGAATCGCATTAGAAGAATGAGTTCTAAGAAGACTCCAAGAACGGTAAGAACTTGAACTCCAATATTTGATCGCGATTATGTTAGTCTATGGATATTTAAAAATTATACGAAAATTACTATAACGTAGAGTGATGGAAACTCTAAAACTTGTTTGAAGGAATTTTATCGATCTAAGATATGTACAAGAAGATTAAAAAAAAATTTCAAAGAAAATGAAACAAAATAGATCTAATCGTCGGATTCTGGAATTTACGCAAGTAGACAACTTCTGGTAGGACACACGTCGATAGATCGGCGAGAGAGCACATCTAGAGGGCCTTGGACACATGTCCGACTTCCAACTAGAGCTACTCAGCTGAATTCCAATGAAAATGTTGTAATCTTGAATAGTATGTTGTTGACATATAAGATGATTATGCTCAAATAACAACCTAAAGGGTATATACTATATGGATAAGGTTAGGTGCCTTATCCTAGTAACATTATTGATATAACCTACTTTGTAATTGTTACAAATGATTTGATCCAAATCGTTCCTGTGAAGACATGTGAGTGGGGTATCCTATACAACGAGAAGACTAGACCAAGAAATATTTAACCCCTCTTTATAAATCCGTTAATTGAGAAGATTAATATTTCACATGATGATCATATGCGACTCGATTTTAATCCTGTGAATTATGAACTCCTATAAGAGTTTGTCCTTTAATTTGAATGGGTGAGAATGGTTCTTGTAGCTAATTCAATATGTCTACCATTTTTGGAATTTGATAAAATGGAGAGCTGGGAACATAATATCACTAAATGGAATTCGCTGTTTTCTAGATTAAAAAAAATAGATAAGTTGTTCTTTAGTGCTGAATTCAGAACTTGAACAATGGGCCACACCCTTTCAATCATCCGAGTGACTTGGTTTGTGATTGGATCATAAACAAATTGTTCATTAGAGAATCAATGGTACCTAAGGTGAAAGATGTAATTAAGGGTAAACGGACTTTTGACCCAGCTGTAATTATGAACCACTCGGATTAACTTGTTTGTAATGATTATATCAATGAACATAATTTCTCCAATGGAGTAACTTATAGTTAATTAATGAAAATTGATTAATCGAAGAATTTAATTAATTAATATTATATTATTGAAAGAAAACTTTGAAGTGTCATTATTTAATATATTAGATATATGAAAAGAAAAAAATATTTAATTTAAAAAGTTCAAATTAATATTTAATATACAAATATTTTAAGAAAAAAATATTGTTATTATTATTTGATACATTAAATATTAAAATAATTAATGAATATTAGACCCATTAAATAATTAAATTGGTTTGAAATTTGAATAAAATTGAAATTAGTTAAATATATATTGAGATATCTCTCAACCATTTGAATAAGGTATTATATCTTAATATATTAGATATTTAGATATATTATTTATTAAACATTATCCAAGGGCCCTATAAATAGTAATCTTGGGTCGAGCCAAATGTCATTGATCTCAAACCCTCTCTACAAGAATACTCTTGAAATTCTTTCAAGAGACTCCCACAAACCTTGACCTTATGTTTGAATCATATCAAAGAAGATATCGTGGAATTTGAAACTTTTACTTTTTTTTTTAGAGTAAATGTAGTGCGGTTCCTTCAAAGGTAGAGTTCTTACTCTCATATTTATTGATTTATTTTAATTCTTAATAACATTAAAATGGTTTGTCTCAATGCTTTGCTACGAGGATGAAGAATTCATTTCCTTCCATGAAATTTTGGCCTTGTGAGAGTACTTGAGTTCTTTTACTGTCCATACCTCTTCTAGCAATTTGAACTCCAAAGGTACTAACCTAATGATCAAATAGGTTGATGTATTTACAGCATTAGCTCAAAATGTCTTTGGTAGTCTAGAATGAATTCTCATGCTCGTTGCCCGCTCATTCAATGTTTTGTTCATCATTTCTGTAACACCATTTTGGACTTACCAGGAGTTGTCCTTATCAATCTAATTCCCTAGTTGCACAAAATGTTTTAAATTCTGATTTGTCGTATCCTCATTGTTTGACCTCATACATTTGATCTTCAAGCCTATCCAATTTTCAACTTTAGCTTTCCACTTCTTGAAAGTGACAAACACATATGACTTGTGTTTCAGTAAATAAATTCATACCTTCCTGCTGAAACCATCGATGAAGGTAATATAGAACTTTGATCCACCAAGTGATGGAACTGGAGATGATCCCCGAACGTCTGCATGGATCATTTCCAACCGCCTCAAATGTCTGCATGGACCATTTTCAATTATACTTTCTTCTATTCTCTGGCAGTATTTGTGAAGCTAACTCGTTTATGTTGGTCCATAATGCAGCTCTTACAAAGACCTATATCAACAGATTTCAGGCCTTCTAAAACTTCTTTCACTGTCAACATCTTCATTTCTTTAGCACTCATATGTTCAAGTATATTGTGTCATACACTTGAAATGAAAGTAGTCTCAACAACGACTATGTTTATACATCCTAGAGTGGTGTATAAAGTTCCAGATTTTGTGTCACGTGTTACCCCCATAGCACCCTTCATAATCTTCCACGAAGTCTTTCCAAACTCTACCGCATAACCTGTGCTATCTAACTGACCAATAGAAATCAGGTTCTTCTTGATATCATGAATATATCTACATCCTTTAATGTCCACTAATTTCCTGTTGGAGTTTGTATGTTGACATGAGGGAGAAGAGAACATAATTGAAGTCTATCTCACATAAGGGAGAAGAGATCCATGGGTCGAGTTGGGTCAAACCCAACCCACAACCTATCTAAATCCAGTAGCTCTAGCGCCATGATCCAACCCATCAACACCCTTGGCTTGAACATTCATACTAGATGACCCAAGCTCATTACAAATCTGAGCTCACTAAACAAAGCCATGTTGAACACAACCCTCTGTGGGAAACACTCACAGTTTATTAAGACCAATCGAGAAGAGATTTACAAGACACTCTGTAGAAACTATTACTTTGTATTGCTTGGGACTTCTTGGGATGATGTACTGAATAGGGTGGAGGGGTATTTATACTAGATAGTAGGCAATCTATTCCTAAAATTTCTAAACGTTTTTCCTAAAATAACTAAATCATTTTCCTAAATTTATTCCTAAAATCCCTAAATCATTTTCCTAAAATCCCTAAATCATTTTCTTAAGATAAATATAATTACTCATACAATGGTTGGGCTTAACCCTATTGGGCTAGTGATGATATTTTAACACTCCCCCTCAGCACTAGTCCTCATTTGTTGCACCATGTTGAGCTGACAATGAAAACTCTCATGTTTGCCAGTATTCAGTTCTTTTGTAAACAGGTCTGCCACTTGATCATCTATCTTTATCTGCTGCATCTCTATTTCTTCCTTCAAGGCTTTCTCTCTAATGAAATGGTAGTGTACCTCCACATGCTTTGTTCTAGCATGAACCACTGGATTTTCTGCTAAGCGAATCGCAGATTGGTTGTTGCAATGAAGTGGTATTGGATACTCAATTTTCTGGTGCTAATCTTCCATCAAAAGTTTTAGCCATGTATTTTCCTGAGCTTCTCCAGCTGTTGCTCTATACTCTGTTTCTCTAGTTGACAATCATATTGTTGGTTGTCTTTTGTTACACATAAAAATTATTGTCGAACCGAGCTTGAACACATACCCAGTGATTGAACTTCGGGTATCGTGGTCTCCTCACAAGTCGACATCACTATATCCAGCTAGCTTCTTGTCATCGCTTCTTTTGTACAAATGATCGTAATTGATTGTACCTTTGACATATCTCAAGATCCATCGTGCCGCATCCAAATGGGGCTTCTTCAAACTTTGCATATATTGACAAATAACTCCAACTTCATTTTCGAATTTCTTCGGTTGGTCCATGTAGAACTCTCTGTTTAACTCACCGTTCAGGAGAGCATTCTTCATATCCATTTGCCATAATTTCCATTCTTTATTTACCAAAAGTACTAGAGGAACCTGTATGATAGTTATCTTTCCCACTGGACAAAACGTTTCATCATAGTCTAGTCCATATTCTTGAGAGAACCCTTGAGCTACATATTGAGTCTTGTTTCTTTTGATTGATTCATCCGAGAGACACATTATTTCGTAAGCCCACTTGCAAGAGATGGATTTGACATCTTCTGGTCTTGGTATTAGTTCCCAAGTTTGATTTTGCTCCAAGGCTATAATTTCTTCCTCCATCGCTTTCTCCCAAGCTGTGTTGTTGAGGTGTCATTTCATTTTCACTAGGTTCACTTGGTTGAGTCACTTCTTGCTCACTAGTATTAGTGTCACTTGGATCTTCAGGTACATCAACATTTAAGAAAAAGTGTACAATTTGCTCCCCCATCTTATGTGGAAGAATTTCTTCAATGTTGTCTAAGTTTGATAATACTTCCTTCTTCGAGGGCCACTCTACTTCAATTGCGTCACTCTGATCGTCAATCATGTGGTTTGAACATCCTGAATCAACGATCCAATCATTCTCATAATCGATATAGTCTCCCATCATCGCCATGAGTGCTTGCTCATCTTCTTCTATGGCATACAATACCTTTGCATCCCATTCCTCCTCCATCTCCATGTTGGAAGATGCCACATTCCTTTCAACAGATTTTTTTCTTGGACCAACAATCTCTAGACATGTGGCTCTTCTTCCCGCAATTGTAGCAAATGCCTTCAAATCTCTTCCATTGAGAGTTATTGTTATCGTTCTTCTGAGCTCTCCCTGGTTGTACAGTTCCTTGGTGACTTCTTCTTTTGTCACCATTGTATCCACGTTTGGTAGACGACCTATTATTGCTTTGACTTTCACTTGTGTAGAGTGCTTCTTCTTCACCCTGATGCCTCCTATTTGTTTAGTCATGACTTCTTGGCTGGCTAACAAATTTTCAAACTCTACAAGTGATGGTTGAGTGGCCTATCTTTGTACAACAATAATGAAGCTTCGATATTCTGGTCGCAATCCGTGGATTATGATCCTCTTCATTCGATCTTCTCCAATTACGAACTTTGGGTCTAGTTCAGTAATCTCCCGATAGATCGATTTGATTCTATGGAAGTACTGAGCAATCGCCATGTCACGTTGTGAAATTGACAACAACTCGTTCTCCAGAAGTTGTAGTCTCGTATCGTTCTTCTTTGAGAACAACACGAACGTGTCTCATGCTTCTTTTGGTGTCTTGTCATCCCAAATATGCTCTAACATCGCTTCTCCGATTGTGGCCTTCAAGCCAAACATTGCAAGGCGCCGTTAGAATTCTCCTCTGGCGGCGTGGCTTTGCACCTGCCATCGATCTCCCAAAGATCATGTCCTTGTAAATAGGACATCATGCATTTTGCCCACGTATTGTAGTAGTTGTTGTTGAGTTTCTTGATTCCTCCAACGATTTGGAGATCACCTATGGTGTCGGCTATATCTCAATAATACCAAACAAGCTCTTTTGATACAAGACTTGCAGAGTCACAGACTACTCAAGACACAAAGAAAACTCACACATTAGTAATCTCAAGAAATTGTTTCTGATGTGGAAGATCAGACAAAGCAGCAACCACAGAGCATACTAAGAATTCCAAGAGATTGACAACTTACACTAACCTCGCTCTGATACCAGATTGTTGAACACAACTCTCTGTGGGAAACACTCGCACACTTTATTAAGACCAATCGAGAAGAAATTTACAAGACACTCTACAGAAACTACTAATTTGTATTGCTTGGGACTTCTTGGGATTTGAACTAAATAGGGTGGAGGGATATTGATGAATGAGACTTTACAGGAGAGTAAATCAAAGAAAAGGAAGAAGACGAAGACAGAGTTGGAAGTGAGTGTGTGTTTGAAGGGAGAATCCAATGAATGAGACTTAAGAGTGAAAGAAGGAAGAAGACGAGAGTTGATAGTGTGTGTTTGAAGGGGGAATCTTGATTCATAGGACAGAACCTATTACAGTGAAAAAAGAAGAATTTGATATTCTATTCCTTTATAGGAGAGTAAATGAATGAGCTACTGAACCTGAACAGGAAGTCAAGCCGAAATCAAGACAAGAAAGATGAATTCTCCTGCTCTTGAACCTAGTGATTGTTCACCTTTCACTCTTTGACTCTCCTGTAACCACTCCTTATTCATGAGACGGATTGAACTGTAAACTCATTCACCTCTGCCTATTGTTTCTTTCATTTCCCGAGCGAGGGTGGAACTATTCTTTCTCTTCTCCTAAACCTCTATTCCCATGAGTGATTGTGAATAGTCAATCAATCCTCAACTCAAGATTCATGATCCTTTCTTTACAGTTAAAGAATAAATGAAGGAAGCATTCTCCTTAACTCCTTGATTGCTTGCTGACTTTCTTTCTTGCTTGCTTGCTCGGGCTCCTCTTTCTTGCTTGCTTTCACTGTAAAAGAGAAATACTCCTTTCTATTCATTCAACTGAACCTTTGACTCTATTTCCTATTTTTAGGTGATTACTAGATAGTAGGCAATCTATTCCTAAAATATCTAAATCATTTTCCTAAATTTATTCCTAATATCCTTAAATCATTTTCCTAAATTTATTTCTAAAATCCCTAAATTATTTTTTTAACATAAATATAATTACTCATACAATGGTTGGACTTCACCCTATTGGGCTAGTGATGATATTTTAACAAGCCATACAACCCACGATCCAGCTCGTAGATGTCATTTGCTCAACGTTCCAAGTCTAGGCCCATCAACGTGCACACAACACACAAAGCAACACAGCCCATAGTCGTCAAAACCTAGACTTAGGATGCTTGACATACATAACTTAGCATTTGACACATGTTTAACTTTCTCCAAGTAGACGTCAAGCGAACAACACTCACGCGACTCGACAATGAGCATGTGCCAAAATCAAGGATTTTGTTGTCGACAACGAGCATACACGACTTAACATGTTAAATTTTGATCCCTCTTCCCTTTAATCTTCAAGATTTTGTTGTCGACAAGATATACATTCCCAAAATTTCATGATTTAAAATTTGGAAACAATCCTTACTTAGAAATGAATGAAGCAATGACCTGAGTTCAAAATCTAGGATTCAGTCGGGTTGTCCTCACTAAGACTTAGAGCATCCTTGATATCTTCTGTTGAATTTACATAATCATCCTCATATCTAGCTTTGTGATTTTGTTTCCTCTTTGGTTTTTCGTACATATTCAACAACACCTTCAACAAATTTGACGTTATATTCTCGTTGACAATATTGAACGTCACCTTTCTGGACGGCGCCAATCAGATCAATGCTAAAGCCTACCACTCCTTGAACTTTCACTACTCCGTGATCATGGTATCTGACTTCACCTAGAAAGAGGCTCGAGAAGATCTTTCTAGTATTGATAATCTTCAATTTGCATCCTAAAGAAACCAAAATCAGATCCATCAAACTTCTCAATTACAATATTTGAGCTTTCCATCTTCATAGATCATGGTGAATCTCGCCTAACTCTAATACCAGTTGTTAGAACTGCACAACAACTCACATATTCTATCTAGATGGTTCAATTTACTATATATAGTTATCTACTATACATAACTATCTACCTATAACTTTATCATATATAACATTTTATTATACATAGTTGTTTACTGTATATAACCATTTACTTTATATGTCATTTATCATATATAGTTTTCCTATGTATAACCATGGAGTAAGATATAAACAAGCAGCAGACTACATAACCTAACATTTCTCACACAAAAAAATTATGTTCAACAATCTGGTATTAGAGCAAGGTTGATATAGGTTGTCAAATCTCTTGAAACTCTTAGTATACTCTTTGGTTGCAGCTTTAATTGATCTCTCACATCATAAATAGCTTCTTGAGATTGTTAGTGAGTGAGTTTCTTTGTGTCTTGAGTTGACTTTGCAAGTTTTATATCGAAAACTAGCTTGTTCTATATTACTGAGATACTGGCAACACAATGGGTGATCTCCAAGTTGATGGAAGAATCAAGAAACTCAACAAAAACAACTATAACATGTGGGTAACATGCATGATGTTCTATCTACAAAAACAAGACCTTTGGAGGTCCTTGGCGAAAGCGAAATTACACTGCCAGAGGAGGATGCTAATGACACCTTGCGCAAATGGAGAATTAAGACAGACAAGACAATGTTTCTCTTAAAGACCACAGTCGAAGAAGAGATGTTGGAACACATTTGAGATGACAAGACGCCAAAAGAACCATGAGACATGTTCATAATGTTTTCTAACAGAAGAACGATAAGAGACTATAACTTCTGGAGAACGAGCTACTATCAATCTTACAACGCAACATGATGATTGCTTAGTACTTCGGTAGGGTCAAGTCGATGTGTTGAGATTATTGAACTAGATCCGAAGTCTGTCATTGAGAAGCTCGAATGAAAAGGATCATCATCCATGGATTGCGACCAGAATATAAAAGCTCATTATTGACGCTCAACCATCACTTATAGAGTTTGAAAATTTGCCAACAAGCCAAGAAACCATGACTATACAAATGGGAGGCATCATGTTGAAGAGTGAAGAAGAAGCACTCTACACAAGTAAAGTTGGAGTAACCATAAACCACATGGATACAAAAATGGTAAGAAAACTTAGCCCCAACCATAAGCTGCATGAAGCACTCTACACAAGTAAAAAAAACTTCTTTGAGATTCGAATCACCCCACCAGCAAGATTAATCATGTCAAACTTGAATGATTCTAAACATAAAATCTAAACTACATATAATTATAAAGAAACCTTAGTCTTTGGCTAAAGAAAGCACAAATGCTCTTTTTACTACATATTACAATTCTATTTTACAAATATAACATGTTAGATAAAAGCTATGGTTTTTCCTTATTTAGGTTATTCACACGTTTTCCTTAAACTTAGTTAGTTGTTTTTTTTTGTTTTTGGATATTTGAATTAATGCTACACCTATAATGGAAGAGCCTATTTTTTGCTGGCCATTTGGGCCAACTTTGTACGCAAGATTTGTGCCACTACGACTAGTTTTAGGATAAAATGGTTATTTAAATATGTCAACTGAATGAAAATAACTATCCATCGGGTCTTTAGCGCATACTTCCTCTCTCTGTTATTTTTCCGTTATTTTTTTCTTCCAACAAATTTCCTTCGGTCGTTTTTATTCCATCGACGATTTCCTCGCGATTGTCAGAAGTCAACAAGTGGTATTAGAGCCAGGTTTAATCCACCGGTGGTATATCATTGCAGAGGAGCCGACTTTATCAAAAGTCAAGTTGATTAGCTCAATTGGTTAGAACATCGACCTAAGAACACACAGGTCTAGGTCTCAGGTTCAAGTAGAAGAAAATTCAATGCGTGAAAATACACACATCGTGGGGTCCATCTCGAGCAGGCTCACTCACTCCTCCACGTCGTCATCGAGTGCCTCTGTGCCAGTACCCGATGCTCTAACAGGTCCAACTACAACGAGTGGGACCTTGTTGATGTGCGTCAACCTACAGGCACAAGGGTTGTAGCATGCTGTCAGAGCCGGAGGAAGGAGAAACGATCGAGTATTATTGAGAGGATTGGCTGGCGTTCGCCACCATATTTACGGTTTGTGCCTCTAGAGATGTTGGCGTCTCTCTCCACCAAGCGCACCGCACAATCAACCTGGGAGGGAATCAAATCCCGTTGGGTTGGTTGGGTGGTGCTGTGAGTGCGACGGGTTGGTTGGGTGGTGCTGTGAGTGCGAGAATCCAACATCGAGCAGCTGTGGAAGATGAGCTCTCAGAGATCCGCTTTAAGGACGGCGAATCCATCGGTGACTTTTTAATGTGGATCACGGGACTTGCTAATAGCATCACCACTACCACAATGAGTGGGGCCTTGTTGATGGGCGTCAACCTACCTATAGGCACAAGGGTTGTGGCATGCTGTCGGAGTCGGAGGAAGGAGAAACGATCGGTCTGTGCCTCCAGAGATGTTGGCATCTCTCTCCACCAAGCGCACCATGCAATCAACCTGGGAGGGAATCAAATCCCGTCGGGTTGGTGGTGCTGCGAGTGCGGGAATCCAACATCGAGCAGCTGTGGAAGAGGAGCTCTTGGAGATCCGCTTCAAGGACGGCGAATCCGTCGATGACTTTTTAATGTGGGTCACGGGGCTTGCCAACAGCATCACCACTACTACAACGAGTGGGGCCTTGTTGATGCGCGTCAACCTACAGGCGCAAGGGTTGTGGCATGCTGTCGGAGCCGGAGGAAGGAGAAACGATCGAGTATCGAAAGGATTGGCTAGCGTTCGCCGCCATATTTACGATCTGTGCCTCCAGAGATGTTGGCGTCTCTCTCTACCAAGTGCACCGCGCAATCAACCTCGGAGGGAATCAAATCCCATCGGGTTGGTGGTGCTGCGAGTGCGGGAATCCAACATCGAGCAGCTGTGGAAGAGGAGCTCTCGGAGATCCGCTTTAAGGATGGTGAATCCGTCGGTGACTTTTTTAATGTGGATCACGGAGCTTGCCAACAGTATCACCACTCTCAGTGGGAGCATCAGTGAGACAGAGATAATCAACTTTTCAATGTGGATCACGGGGCTTGCCAACAGCATCACTACTCTCAGTGGAAGCATCAGCGAGACAGAGATCATGAAGAAGATGTTGCAGAGGTCGCCCCAGATCACCTTGAGCAAATCGCGATTTCAATCGAGACATTACTTGACATGAACGACCTAACGGTAGAAGAGGTGACCGGAGGACTGCGTAACGTCAAGAAGCGAAAGAAGAATGCCGTTTCAACTATCGACAAGGAGGTTCGTCTACTCCTCACTGAGGAGGAATGGCTTGCACGCCTAAAGCTCCGCGACAACACCAGCGAGATCAACGGGTCCTCCAGCCTCAAAGTCAGTAAGAAGCCATGGAAATCTCGCAGGTGCACACACGGGAAAGAGGGGGATCAAAAGAAGGAGTCGAGCGATGGCGGCGGGCCAATCCAGAAAAAGGGCCACCGAATTTTTGGAGCAAGCTCAGGAACAAAGAGAGGCGAGACACCATCCTTTTCATCGGCAAGGGAGGCGACCACCGCAAGCTGATCGGCGTCTACTTCATCTCAAGGCTCAAGGCTAACCTTGTGAGCCTGGGTCAACTCGATGGAGAGCTCCAGCTTGGCGTAACAAAGGCACTGGCTGGGGAGCCGATTCAATTGAAGATGGGCGTAACAAAGGCACCGGTTGGGGATCCGATTCAACTAAAGAAGGAGCAAGTGTTTGCTCAGATCGGCGAGAGGGGCGAGCAGCAAGAGCACCAACGATGGGTCCTCGACACAGGGACAATAAGCCATATGACCCAGGCTAGATCTGCGTTCTCCAAGCTTGATTCGGGGATTTGTGGGACGATGAAATTCGGTGACAACTTCGTCGTCGAGATCGAAGGGCGCGACACCATCCTGTTTGTTGACAAGGGAGGCGAGCACCGCAAGCTGACCGGCGTCTACTTCATCCTGAGGCTCAAGGCTAACCTTGTGAGCTTGGGTCAACTCGATGAGGTCGGCTGCTTCATTTCCTTCGAGTGCCGACTACTCAAAATCTGCAATGATCGACGACGGCTGCTCGCGCAAGTTCGGCACACGACAAACCATCTTTACATCCTGGAGTTGGAGATAGAGCAACCGGTCAGCCTCTCTACCAGGACTAAAGAATTAGTTTGGAGGTGGCATGCAAGGTACGGGCACCTGAACTTTCATGCTCTACAAAAACTACACAAGGGGGAGATGGTGCACGGTTTGCCAACAATCGAAGGAGTGAACAGGTTGTGCGACGGGTGTCTCATCGGCAAGCAGAGGCACACCCCCTTTCCGTCTCAGGCATCCTACCACACCGATGAGCCGTTGGAGCTCGTACACAGTGATATCTGTGGGCCCATCAAGCCGGTGGACCCAAGCAGCAAGACCCTCTTCCTCCTGCTGGTCGATGACAAAAGCCGCTTTATGTGGTTGATCCTGCTGCAAGCGAAAAGTGAGGCGATAGAGGTGATTAAGCGCATTCAAGCGCGAGCCAGGCTGAATGCGGTAAGAAGATGCTAATGTTGCGCACGGATCGAGGTAGATAATTCACCTCAGCGAGCTTCGATAAGTACTACGACGAGCTCAACATGCAGCGGCAACTAACGGCGCCCTACTCCCCCGAACAGAACGGGGTGGTGGAACGCCAAAATCAGACCATCGTTGAGACAACATGGTCATTACTACTGATGCGGCCAGGATGCCTGGGAGGTTATGGGGAGAGGCGATAATGAAGACCGTCTATCACCTCAATCAGTTGCCAACGTGAAGCCTCGACGGGAAGACGCCACATGAGGCCTGGTACAACAAGAAGCCAGCGGTACATCATCTTCGAGTGTTCGGCTGCATCGCATACATGTAGGTAGCGCGTCCCCACCTCGCCAAGCCTAATCCGAGGGGGTTGAAGGTCTTCTTCATCAGCTACAAACCCGGGAGCAAGGCGTACAGGCTCTATGATCTGCGGGGGCGAACTCACGTGTCTCGCAAAGTCATCTTCAACAAAAGCACCTTCTGGCAGTGGAATGATGTGATCGAGGCAGACCAAAACTAAAATCAATTCACGGTGGAGTACCTCGTCACCGAGCTGGGTGAAGGAGGAGCGCAGCATCGGGAACCGTCACCGCTGCCAACAGCTACACCCCCTGAACCAGTGGAGTTTGCAACACCACGGACTGCAGATTCGATGCGGTATGCTGATCATGATGATGATCTGGTGGCCAGGTACTGGAGGATGGAAGACCTAGTGGGAGGAGGTGAACCACCTAGATTGGCAACGCGCGAACTCGAACAAGAGGTGGTGAATTGCATGCCATCAGCGTAGATGAGCCGAACACTTTCTCCGAATCAGAAAGGAACCCATGCTGGCTGAAGACAATGCAGGAGGAGATGACATCCATCACTAAGAACAAGACGTGAAGTCTGGAGGACATGCCGCCGGGACACTGAGCCATAGGGCTAAAATGGGTCTTCAAACTGAAGCGTAACGAAGAGGGAGAAGTTGTGAAAGGGCTACGTCCAGAAGCAAGAATTGAACTTCGAGGAGGTATTCGCACTGGTGGCAAGGTTAGAATTTTTCCGCCTATTGCTGGCAATCACGACACACCATTTCTGGGAGGTCCACCACATAGACGTGAAATTCGAATTCCTCAGCAGAGAGTTGAAGGAGACCGTCTAGGTTTGACAACCACCGGGCTTCTTGGACAACGACAATCCTGACAAGGTATTGTGCCTACACAAGGCACTCTATGGGCTTCGGCAAGCTCCATGAGTCTGGAACGCGAAGCTCGACAGTACCCTGTTGTTGCTAAAGTTCAAGTGCTGTGCCTCTAAGCATGGCATGTACACGCACGGCCACAGCGAGCAGCGACTAATCGTAGGAGTGTACGTCGACGACCTCATAATCACTAGAGGTGACATGGAAGTCCTTAGAAGATTTAAGAGGGAGATGTCAAAGAACTTCAAGATGCGTGATCTCGGTGTGCTCAGCTACTACCTCGGCATCGAAGTGCAATGCCGACATCACCATCTGTCAAGGTGCGTATGCAAAGAAGCTGTTGGACACAACTAGGCTAGCGGACAGTAACCCTACAAGGACGCCAATGGAAGCCTGATTCCAACTAAGGAAAGCCAGCACTACAACGGCAGTTGACTCCACCAATTACTACGGCGTTGTTGGGAACCTGCGCTATCTGGTAAACACACGCCCTGACCTTGCTTATTCCATTGGATACGTGAGTAGGAATATGGAAGCACTTTGGGAGGAGCATCTTGTGGTTGTCAAGCGCATCCTATGCTATGTGGTACGAACGCTGGGGTGTGAGATACTGCGCAGGGAGAGGAAAGAAGAAGCTTGAGCTGGTCGGCTATAGTGATAGTGACATGGTCGGTGACGTTGATGATTGTAAGAGCACTAGCGAGATGATTTACTTCCTCTCAGGCGGCGCGATCTGCTGGCAATCAACAAAACAAAAGGTAGTTACTTTGTCTTCTTGCGAAGCAGAATACATCGCCGCTTCAACGGCGGCAACACAGGGGGTCTGGCTTGCGCGACTGATGGAAGAACTCATCGGAAGATAAGGTGATCCACCAATGCTATACGTGGACAACAAAGCTACGATCTTCCTGATCAAAAATTCAGTTTTGCACAATCGGAGCAAGCACATAGAAATCAGATTCCACTACATCCGAGAATGTGCAGATTGGAAGCTCATCAAGATTGATTTCATCCGAACAGAGGAACAGTTTGGAGACATTTTCACCAAGTCCCTGGCGCGGGTAAAATTTGAAGAACTATGCTAAAAAATCGGAGTTCAAATAATAAGGTAGATATACACAGCTTTTAGGAGGAGATTGCTAGATAAAAGCTATAGTTTTTTCTTCTTTAGGTTATTCACACGTTTCCTTCAACTTAAGTTGCTTTTTTGTTTTTTTTTTTTTTGTTTTTAGATATCTGAATTAACGCTCCACGTATCATGGAAGAGCATATTTTTTGTTGGCCATTTGGGCCAACTTTGTGCGCAAGATTTGTGCCACTACGGCTAATTTTAGGATAGGATGGTTATTTAAATATGTCAATGGAATGAAAATAACTATCCATCGTGTCTTCAGCACATACTTTCTCTCTCTGATATTTTTCCGTTATTTTTTTTCTTCCAACAATTTTCCTTCAGCCATTTTTATTCCGTCAATGATTTACTCGCGATTGTCAGAAGTCAACATAACAGACATGACTTTATATAGCCTCAAAATGAAACTCTCTACCTTTCGGGAGGATTCAAGAGTGGTAACCTTCATAATATATCATCATAATTTGACACTAGGTAAAAGTAACCTAAAAGTAAATAAAAAGTCTTAAAACTTAAAATACATTAATGAAATACTATAAATTTAGTTTTCAATTATACATCATCAATTTGTAACCATCTAAGAATAAATGAAGCCCCACTTGAAGTATCTTGAAGCCTTTGTTGCATAAATGAAACTTGATTCTTCTTGATGTGTCATATCAAGAGTTCTTGGTTCATATCAAGAGTTCTCAAGGGAAGAGATTTGAAGGCATTTGCTACAACTGTGGAAAGAAGGGCCACATATCTAATGATTTTTTTCCCAAGAAAAATAATGTCGAAAGTAATGCGGAGACCTCTAAAATGAAGATGGAGGACGAATAGGATGCAGGCATACTATGTGCCTTAGAAGAAGACGGACTAGTACTCATGGCGATGGTGGGAATGCATATCGATTATGAGATTGACTCGAACGTTGATTCAGGATGCTCAAACCGCATAACTGGCGATCAGAGAAAATTTTGCGACAAGAAAGAGTACAAAGGAAGTCATGCGGTACACACAGCCACAACAAAACACAGTTGTCAATTACTCAGATTGATAATATGACAATCATGCCTAGTAATAAATCTGATATGGTGTTAATATATTGTTTTTTCATTATGGATCGGCTATAAAGAAGAATTTGTTGTAAGTGTCACAACTAACAACATTAGGAAACCACATCTTGTTCGGGATAAAAATGTGAAAGTCTATGAAGATTTTAAGATAATAGGAAACCAATGTGAAATTCGTGCTATCTATAGAGTTTCCTATGTAGACAAGGCTCAAAAGAATAAAACCATAGTTATATGGCATACAAGGTTGGGGCATGTTGGCTACCACAAGTTGAAGGTGTTTATTGATAAATTCATGCTCAAGTTGAAACATATGATGTTTGCGCTGGATGTGAGTATGGTAAAACTTATCAATTATTACCATACAAAGATTCAAAGTTCAGAGCTAAGAAACCGTTAGAGTTGATTTGCTCTAATTTTTTTGGTCTAGTGAAACAAACATCAATGAATGATATATGGTACATGGTGACGTTAATTGATAACTACATGAAATATGTGTGGATTTTATTTATGAAAGAAAATTCTAACCTATTCTCAAAATTTAAATAATTCAAGACGATGATCGAAGGAGAAGTAGGAATGAAGATTCGTTGTCTATGCTCATACAATGACAGGGAATACAACAAATGAGTTCGATCAATATCTATCAAAGCATGTTACACGTAAATAATGTTTCAAGAAGATTTTGGGGTGAAACTATGCGATGTGTTGCCCAAGTGATCAACAAGCTTCTCTAGCCAAAGATTAGTTTCCTCTCACTATTTGAGACACTATCAGACATAAACCTATGATTAGCTACTTTCGAGTATTTGGTTGCGTTTATAGAAGACAGATGATCAACGTGGCATGAAAAATGAGGACTAGTATTGTGGAGAGTGTGAAAAAACAATCACTAGCCCAATAAGGTCAAACCGAATAATTGTACTAGTCCGTTGTTTATGTATTTTAAGTAAAAGACTTACATATTTTAAGAATAATAAAATATCTAGGTATTTTAAAAATAAATATTTAGATACTTAAATAAATCCTCTAGCCTTTACCGTAAATATCCTTCTACCCAACTAAATTTTACTAAATTTTTCATCTCAAATAATTTCAAGCAAAGTAGCTTCTATGAGTGTCTTGTAATCTATTCTTGAATGATGTTGATAATGAGTGGGAATATTTCTCACAAAAGTGTTATGTTCAACAATTATTTCCTTATCTCTAAGTATATATTGTTGGGATTTAGGCTCTAAAGTCGCGTAAATGTTGGATTAATTTTTAATAATAATTATGATTATTTTAGTTATAATTTAATATTATTTATGGTATAAAAATTCAACTTTATTAGTGTAACGACCCTAGATTTCTACTAACCTAAAATCGTTACCATCATCATAACATACTCTCTTATCTAGAAATTAACATTTAAAACTTTATCATAAAACACTATCATAGACTTACATGTTTGAAAATACTAAATAAAACAAATAACACACAAGTAAAAAAATCTTATACTAACCTATAGTCTAAGAAATGAAATACTAGTATCCTATGCATGTGTCATGGTCTGTATTTGCGATGTCGTCGTCAGTCATACATGAGTGTCTTGCCTTTACTTGAAAGAGAATTAGCACACGGGTGGAGTATTTTATGAAATATTCAGTAAGTGATCCCACTATTGGTGTCAGGGACTGTAAACGCATGCAACTCATGATTAGGGATCTATCGGTAAAACCATCGTAGAGGTGACCTTCAGTCCGGACAAAATTAGATATGTAGTACTTCCTTACACATGACCCACACGTGAGAGCGTGAGTCCCCAGGTGGTTCAAACACCTAAAGACCCATCAGAGTTGAGCTAGTTGTCTGTAGCCAGACGTTTAGAGGTCAGCAAACCTTCAAACATCATACAAGACATGTCATTATTATCATCATCATCATAGTGTACGAGTCCGTACTCATCATCATAAACAGAGAAGTAACCCAATGTATATGAACACACAATATGCATGAGATCTCTATATTTTTCATCTTTAAATCATTCTTATGACACAAACCTACACATCATTCACACATGATCCTAGGTAACATTCATTGGCTTCATATGTTTATCATCATTAACATGAATTAGAGTTGTGTCTTAGAAAACTTATTGTCATACATCATGACATTTAATATTGGCACATTTTCTTAATATGTATCATCATATTAAGTCATTTCATCATCATGCATCTTACATCATCATGCTAACATGCATCATCATCATGTCATTATATCGTGTCATCATCTCATATTATCATATAACATCATCAAATCATCATATAACATAAAACATAACGACACGTGTAAAGGCCACTGGACACGTGTCGTCATACATACGATAAGTTTTCCAACCAAATCGATAGTAAGACTAATTGGTTGGCCTTAGCCTAAGTATCTAGCTCCAAATTTACTTGTTTTCATTTTTCGAATTTGTTCTCACTTATGTTAGGCTTCACCTATTTTGAATGTTCACTTAATTGCGTCAGTAAAAATCGAATTCTATGTTTCCGTTGTTTCTAAATTGTGTTTGTACTAAAACTTAAATTAAAAAATATGTTAATAATATTTCATGCTACCGGGATCCTACCATCTAAATATTATTTTTAAATATCTTTTTTATAATATTATTTTCATACAAACAATTAAAAACAAAAACAATTTAAGTGTCTTCCAATCTTCTCTGGAACGTATGAGATTAACATATAAAATAATTATGTTAAGTAATAACCTAAATAGTTTATAGTATATGGATATAGTTGAGTGTCTGATACTACCCACTTTGTAACTGTAACAAATAATTTAATTCAAATAGTTCGTGGGGAGACAATGTGAATGGAAATATCATATGTTTAAAAATTGAGTCACAAAATATTTAATTTCTTTTTATAAATTTGTTAATTAAGAATATTAATATTTTACAAGATAATCATATGTAACTCGATCTTAATCTTGAGCGAGTTATGCGTTGGCTTTTTGAAATTTAATATAAATCAATTAATTAACGGATGTTTTAATGATAACAAACCTATTTTTAATTACTAATAATTTTAGTGTTTTGAAGTGTCCAAAGTGTAAAGGTTTGAATTATAATTCCAATGCCTTTTGAATCACTAAAATCAAGACTAAAACGAAGAAATTATACCCGAAACAAGATGAAGTAGAAAATAGACGTGATGACGTGTCAACTAAGTTGACATTATGGATATCAAAGTATATAATCGAACTATGACACGTGAAGTTTTGGAAGAGTAACCATTATCAGTCGTTTTAGTTGTTTCTAAATCAAAATAATTATATATAATATTATATTTGAAAATTAAAAATAAACAAATAAGTTTGAACTTATGATACTTCATATTACTTAATATTAATATTATTTTAAACATAAAAGAAAATAATTTTAAATCTATGGTATTATTATTATTATTTTTTTTAAAGAAAGGAAAGAAATTCAAACGATGACCATTGGTCATTAATATCATCATCATATTATTATTGCTTTAAAATAAAATAAAATAAAAGGAAAATTATCAAATTAAGCGAAGATTTTTGTCACTCTCTTTCCGATTTTTTACCGATTTGACATTGAGTCATGAAAATGATTGAGTTTACTCTTAAATAGACTCTCGGATAAGAGGACTCTTGGATTGGGTTGCCAAAAAAATGAATCATAGGCCGCCAAAAAAAAAAAAAAAAAAAAAAAATAGANCAAATAAAATTTTATTGAGAAATTCTATAGTTGGAAAAATTCAATTCTAGGACTTCGGCATATAATACATGCTAAAGTTACATCTCCAATGGTTCATATTTACAAGTGTAAAACCCAATCATATGCTTATAACACAGAAGAAGATCACATCAGATCAAATACTCTAAAAATCCTTCAAAACCTGTTGGGTCAAAAGATAGGCTCTCAAGAATTTACACATGGTAATGATTTGCCTCGACTTAAATTCTCACTATGAAGTACTTACTATCTAGGTAAATAAAACAACCAAAGAACCCTTTTTTCTTCTTATATAATTAGGCTATCAAGGCTTTTGGCCTGATTTCAACTCCCTGGATAAGCAGACCACCCTTCCAATACCCACCCTTGACCTCCGACACGCTCATCTCGAGCTCCCCATCGACTCCGTTGTGGAAGAATTCACCAAGCTGAACCTCCAACCACCCATCCTCCCTCTGCTTGGGGACACGGTGACCACAGTCCTCAGCAGGGGCGTCATTCCTGGTAATTTCACGGGGCACAGCTACTTGTGTGTCGATGATGCGGCGTCTGCCAAGGTTGAAGAGACCGGAGCTCCTAAGCAAAGTCGGGTGGCGCTGTCGCCATTCTCTATCTACAACATCTAAATACACACTTTGCTTGGGAGTTTCTGTCCCAACAAGGCCAACAGTGACTTCGACCGGGTGGTGTTGGAAGCCATAGTTGGAGGTTGTGGGCTTGAACACCAAATAGGCTGCATATAATGTGCATGGAGACAGCATCTGTGTCTCTATCTTGCCCCTGATCTCAAGCCAACACACACTCACCAGTTCTGCTAGCTCCCCAAACCTGTTTTGTTACAATTCATCATCAAATACTGCCTCAACATCATCATTACAAATCCTCAGAATTCTCTAAGATACACTAAAAAGTGGTACAGAACTAGCTGATTTATGTAGGGAAGTGGATGAATGGTGAGTAAGAGAGAGTTATACCTTGCTCCAGGAGGAGAAGTCCACCTCCAATACCTAGGAGCATCACCCCAAACAATGAAAAGCTCTCTTGGAGAGATCATGTAGCATTTTTTGCCCGTCTTTTTATCCAGTGAAAAGCTCTGAAGGAATCAATGAGATATAAGAACAGCCCATATTAGAAATTTGGTCATTATTATTGTCAAGAACAAAAAGAAGAGAACAACAACAAAAACATCAATCACAGTTCCAAATCATGATTTTCAAAACTAAATTATCTATTTATTGTTAAGAATAAGAATGGTTAGGAGGGAGTCCCCATTAGCTAATTTAGGAAAGGAAACGACATGGGTTCATAAGCAAGAAATATCATCTCTATTGGTAAAAGGGCTTTTGAGATCTGAGTGGACAATATCAGTGGAGAGTAGTGATTCATAACATTTATACCCCCAACAAACAGACAAACCAATTATCTCCAAGTATCTTTCTATTTTTCTTTATTTTTTTTCATAAAAGACAGAACAAAACTCTCATAGGAATCAGCGTCGTTAATCTCAGGAACATGGGCGTGAGAGTTCCAACGCAACAATTCGGAGAAAAAAACAATCAAATCAAAGGTGATGCCGCTACAGTTTTACACCTGCATGTTTCTATCGTTTTGGACTCTCGCTCCAATCTCATGGCAGAAAAAATTTGAAAAAATTTGTAAAAGATACAGAAAAATTTGACACTGCAGTTGAAAGATTAGGTAGACTCATAGTTGCATCCAGAGGTATTTTATAAGGATTTTTCAATTTTAAAAGTATTCAAATCTATACATTTTAGGGTTATTAGTAAGCTACCTGCATACTTTTGATCGCCGAATTAAGAACAATAAGAAACCGAAAAGTGCCTTCAGAAATTAGGGTGGAAAATGAAGAATAGCAGTGAAATTTTACCTTGGCGCCGCAGTGGATTAGTACAGGGAAGCGGCAGAGGTGGAGATAGAGCTCCTTCTTGGAAGCAAAAGGAGGAAAAATGTGGGAAAGGGCGTCGGAAATTTCAGCGCCGTACTCGAGCGGGAGAAAGCGCTCCCAGATGGCGTCCGCGTCGGCGGCGGATCGAAAAGTGGAGGAGACGGAAGCGAAGCGGCAAACGTCCTGAGGAGAAGTGAAGGAGAGTATGTGAGCGATGCAGCCCTCCGGGAGAGAGGAGAAGCCGACCGCGGCGGCGGTAGGCCTGGGCTTTGCCATGGGTGTTGTGCGTTTGAAAGGGAAATCTGAGAGGAGGATTTATAAAGAAGGAGAAAGGGGAAAGGAAGGACGGTAGCTTAGCGGTTAAGCTTGGAGTATGCGCTCAACAGCTCCTTTCCTTTTCTTACTTACAGTCGGTTCTCCCCTCTTTCTTCTCTCTCACAATAAAATATATACTAAATTAATAAAAATATTCACAAATTTTTTTTTATTTAAAAAAAAAATATATTTTTAATTTTAGATAAAAATTAAAATTTCTTCTAATACATCTATGACATGACATAATTGTTAAATTAAAAATTTTATTGAATATGTTTACATTATTTTTCATTTATGATGCAGTAAAAGAAATGAAAAGACATTTTTGACAACCAGCCTAGATTACAATTGAGCAATAATTCTGGCAATAAATTGCACGAAGTAATCGAAATCATCTAACACCGTAACACAAATTGACACATCGATACATAATTCTTCGCTTTCTCAAAGGCCTCTCATCTCTGTTACTCCACATCGTCGAGACTTCTCGGGTCGATCTTCATCCTCTAAACTCGTGATATTCTCCTCCTTCAAAAGCAATGTAAGTTTTCCTTGCACCTGACCAATCCTCTCCTAAATTTTCGAGTATTACCCTTTGTGAAGTTCTTTTGAAAAGCATGTTTTTAGACATAAGTCAACCTATCAAGCTATTGAGTTCAATTTTAAGTAATCTTAAATGATTTTAAATAAAATCTCTAATTTAACAATTATGTCATATATATGTAGCTACTTTGCTACAGCAGAAAATAGAATCTTCAAGTATTACCCTTGATCTAATTTTCTCTCAATTCTTCACATGTGTTAATATATTCTATTGGGCGCACTTGCCGTATATTTTTCAGAATTAGCTCTAGAGAATTTGTAATCTATTTTTTAGAATCCGCTCTAGAATCACCTTCATTCACTATCAATTATCATTTGTGACATATAAATGTATAGAATTTTAAACGTGGTTTTCTCAATTGTTCCGGATGAATAGAGTTGTTGGGTTGCTTGTGATACGTTACGCGGAGTACACTTGGATTGGCGAAGAGGCCAGTGCGGCCCCCAGATTCCAAAGAGAAATCTTTGGAGAAGGTCAATAGGTTTAGGTTAAGGTTTTTGTGAAGTATGAAGGGAAGATTGGAAAGAACATGAAAGAGACTATGTTGGTTGAGGGAAAATTGATTGTGTTGGAGAAGGTGAGGTTGTATGTACAGAGTATGACGAAGTGTGATTTGGAGGTCAAAAGGGTGTTGCCAAAGAGTAATCAATCGACTCCGCTTGCGGCAGCCATGGCGACTGCCCGTGCAGCGTCAAAGCTAGTAGTGGTGGTGGAGAAAAACAGTAGAAGATTCAAAAGCCATTGAAAATAAAGGATTGGGGTTGTTAAACCACAAAGAGCTCTCATACCATGAGAATGTTTGCTTAATCCACCCCACCTAAATAGCGTGTGAAAGTTCTCTATGTATAATCAAACAAATTACAAAGATAAAATAGTAATAAATGGAAAGAACAATATATGGAAAGATAACTATGGTAACAAGACAAATATCTAGATATTTGCCTATAATAAAATATCAAATATATGATATAGATGGTAAACTATAATTTAGTACTAAATATCCGCATTTATCGATCTCATGTGCACTAGGATATTTTCTCCGTATGCTATGTTAGTACAGACGTGTACCTGCGATATTTTTGTTCATCATGATATCATGTGAGCCTTTTACTCTGTTGTGTCCGGCGACGCATTAGCGTGTTTTACTCGATGAAGCCAGACCCAGGGGTACGTATACGAGGCCGCTTGCTAGTTCCATGTGTGCGTGCGTGGGCCGTGTGTGGGGAAGTACCAACGTCCAACCCTACCTGAACTGGAAAGAACTCAAGGTCATGATAAGTTGTTTTAAAAGATAGGTTCCATCATGTATGTGTATGTTTGCATTACCTGGCTCCAACAAATACTCGAGCTACATGCTACCCTTATTTTTCACGTAATGGTAAAGCGTCTATGCATAGATAATGACGAATGCTAGAATGGTCATGTAGGCTGAGATAGGACGGTAGTATGCATTGTTTTCAGTTAATAGTTTCATAGGTAGCTTTTCATTTTCGTACTAAAAATTTATGTTGAAACCATAACTAATGAGAGTTTCCTTATAGTCCGTCAACTTAAATACCCTAATCTATATAAACTTAAATACCATAATCTATGTAAAACCATCCATGGTCAGAGTTTTGTTATAGGCCATTTTTACTTTTTCAAGTTAATTATTATTGATTATTATATTAATGAACCAAAGTAATTTTAAACTATGTTTTTAATCATATCACAAACTAATTTACTTCCGGAATGATCTTGAAATTTTACTATTTTTAACTGTGTAAAACAAAATATTATCGGTAATGCCCCTAATTTTCTTAGGCTAATTAGTGACGTCACCCTATGCATGCTTTAATCACGTATGCAGAAATTCATAATAAATACTTTTAAAATATAGTTATTGACTTACCTGTTCAATTCAAGACATAAATAAATATAACATACCTTTACTTGAAAAATATAAGGTAACGCGAGACTTGAGTATTTTAAGAAATTCCTAGTAAGTCAACCCACTATTGGGGTTAATAATGCAGTCACACACAATACATGATTGAGATCTATCTTTTAAAATCGTGACAAGACCTTAGGCTCTTCCTAGTTTCGGATAGGGTTTGATGCATGGTACTTTTCCACACACGACCCACGTACACGCACATGGACCAACTAGGCGGGCTCGTGTAGGTTCCCCGTGAGTCTGAGTTGGTCGACACAACACATTACACGTCACCGGATGCCTCAGAAAAAGGAAAGACTCACATGGATCCGTACTAGCATAACATTACGGGGAAGTACCCCGATGTACATGACATACATACATGCATGAGGTCCCATGATTTTCATTCATAACATAATAGTTGTTTCATTTCCTTTCTCTTTTCCTCCGTAACATATTTCATATATGCATCATGTATACATGGCAAATATCACGTAATTCATCACACAACTTAGATGGTAAGACATAACATTTCATACATGACATTTCATTTCATTCATAATATAGTGTAGTGGATATTACATGTATACATGACATACATTACATGATAATACAAAGAGCATCTAAGCATCACATAATTAATATGATACGCGCACCATCATACATCAACCAATTAGCTAACTCCAACAGTAAGATCACTTACATGGTTGGCCTTGGCCGAAGTTACTAATTACTCGATAGTCGCTTCGAAAACGGTATTCTAATGCTTAATTCTCAGCTATATCAATTCATATAACATGTTTAGGGCATATAAACCTCTTAACCTAGCTAAACATGATATTATTTCTAACACAAAGTCCTAAAACTAACTAAATTTGGGTAGATAGGAGTCTTATTGACCTCAAATGCCTTAGATAAGGTAAAAAATGATTTTAGGAATGTCGAAAACTTAGGAAATGGTATATAATTTTTATACCGAGTCGTCTAAGCCGAGAAACCGAGTTGCCAAGCCGTCAAGCCGAGCCGACGCGAGAATGAGGCGGGTCATTATTCAAGTTAAGCGGGGGATGTATGGGTCGGGTTGAGGCACACTAGGCTAATACGTTCCAGACTAGACTGCATGTATTGGCAGTGGGCGTTGTAGAAGTGTGGTTCACCCGTAACAGAGGCCCGAGAGAATTACGACAACCTAAAATCCAACGATTTGTCTCCCTTACTCGCCGAATGCTATAAATGTGTGGACTTGGATGTGTGAATGAGGGGTGTGAGATGTGAATTTCAGGGAGGGTCGTGTTGGTTACTCCTACAAAAATAATGTCTCGCCTGAAATCGCGATATTTCGGACTAGATTTAAATATATATATATATATATATATATATATATTAATTCCAAACCATTACATTCTCTCACAGTCTAATTCCATCCGAAACCAATTAAATTTAATTTTAAGGCCTTTGAAACATGATAGATGTAACCTGTTTAGAAAATTCATTCACTTTTATATCTTATAAATATTTGAACTTTCCAATTGTGTTTAATAAATCTCTAACAAAGTTAAAATTTTAAAAGTTAAATGATATGTTAAATATAAATTTCGTACAATATTTGCCTTGCTCGAAAGTTTGATTCACTATTCTTAATATTGACACAAATTACAGGTCTAGGTAGAATCCCTAAGTCTCCAACTCGACTCCACAGTCATCTCGATCACATTACTTCACATTTATCTAGAAAGAAAAATTAAAAATAATTTTGATGACTAATTAGTTTACTCCCTGCCTAGCTAACTTATCATTAACAAATTTTATTATGTTTTTCAAATATTTTAAGTTTTATTAGGAATGGGTTATTTTTAGGTTTTTGGTATGGATAGGGTCCTCCATCCAACCATTACCTTGGCTCCTAGTCTCATCTACTAGGACCTCTCTATTGATATTGAGGGGTTCTAGCAACCTTAAGTTTTATTTGTTAGCTCTATTTATGTTTACTACAAATTTTAGACTCCTATGTAAGACTCATTCTCGGTCAAATACGGTTTTTCTACTAAACTCTCTGGTCAAAAATATTTATTGTTCCCAACTTAGCACGCATCGCATTGCATTGGTCACGGGTTTTTCAGGGATTAGTAGACTAAGAATACTCATTCACATCTCCATATCGTAAATAGTTCATAAGCATAAACTAGAGTCATACATCATACTTACTAATCAGGATTCTCTAATATGCTCACATTTTATGCATGGATTCATTATTATTATTATTATTATTATTTAACACATGCCATTTACCTACATTCAACGTTTTTAGCTCTTAATCCCATGGTAACATGCTTGTTTACGAGCTTCGATATACTACTTACCTATATCGTCAATTCCTTTGCTTTCACAATTGTTCATAATATGGTAATTTTTTCACAAATTCTCTTAATTTGACCTATATCTAATGATTTTCAAGGTTGGTAGAAGGTAATATTGATAAAACAGGTCAAAAGAAGTTGAACAGAACGAGCTGAAACTTGAAACAAGCCTCCACCACCCACATGCGTACTACACTCATTGACCCACATGTCCCACTCCTTGGTTACTCGCACCTCCACGTGAGCGCGAAGCCTATGCACTCATGTGTCGTTCAACCTCGAAATAGCCTGAAATTCTAAATCTTTTTCATCATTTCATTCCATACCCCTTACATGATATCCACTAACTTCATAATTCACGGTGGGTTATCATCCCAGAAAGGAAAATAATATCTTTGAGGATAACACCGTTNCAGGATAACACCGTTGGGCTCAATTTTGATTCTTTTCTTGTTTCCTTTAGAAAAGAAACTTCAAACGAATTCATTGACAAAAGGAACAAGAACCGCCTAAGGAGGTAGAGGGAACCCTGCCCAAACACTGCATGGTGGCCCAAATCGAAGATGGAGGCCTATTTTCTGCAAGAGACCGCATAAAGATCCAAAAAAACACAGCTGAAGGGGAGCTTGATCAATCCAAGTGTACTCCGCGTAACGTTTCACAAGCAACCCAACAACTCCATTCATCTGGAACAATTGAGAAAACCACCGATAAAATTCTATACATTTATATGTCACAAATGAAAATTGATAGTGAATGAACTTGATTCTAGAGCGGATTCTAAAAAATAGATTACAAATTCTCTAGAGCTGATTCTGAAAAATATACCGCAAGTGAGCCCAATAGAATATATTAACAACACATGTAAAGAATTGAGAGAAAATTGGATCAAGGGTTTATCCGTTAAAATTGGAAATGGACAGGCCGACTGACCAATTGGGCATGGACGGGCCTCGACTGCCAATATTGCTTTAAAATGACTAAAGAAATTTTTTTCCATCACATCTTTGTAATATATTTTTGATACACCTAATAATAATAAAATAAAATTTTTTTTGATACACCTAATAATAATAAAATAAAAAATCTTCATTCTCGTTAATATATTTCTCTAGAGAAGAAGGGTAAAAATTGTGAGATAGGAATAAAAGTAAAAAAAGTAAAAAGAGTAGTACGATAGAGTTTGAAAACTAATATATATACATATATATATTAAATTTTGATAAATTCTTCGAGGATAATTTTTGGTGTGTTCATTTGTTGAAAATTGTGGGATGTACATCTATCTAGTACAGAAATTTAACAAGGAATTATGTTCAACAAAACCAGTCCTCCATCATTTAAGGTAAAACTAATTATAGGGCCTGCCTTAAACCACACACTTATTTTTTAACGAATTTAGCTAATTTGAATTGGTTATTTTTGTGTTTGTATATAAGGAGAGTGTGAGTTGGGAATGCATTCAAATCAATTCTTATGTCTTAGAAGTTTGGAAATTTGAACCAAAAGAAAAAGGTAGAAGAGGAGACGAGAACTAGAAAGGATGGGATTGATATCAAAGTTTATGGCATTAATACCACTGTTGCTATTGTTGGTGTCTAATGCTATCGTTGATGCTACTAGCGGTGTTTTTGATATTACGACATTTGGTGCCAAACCTAATGCTGATGCTACTCAAGTACGTGTACATTTGTTTGAGTTGATAAACCAAAATTTTGTTTTGTACGAAATATTTTTCTCAAATGAAATGGTTGAATTCACAGGCTTTAGCAGATGCATGGAAGGAAGCATGTGCTTCGGCTACTCCAAGTAAAGTATTGGTTCCAAAAGGAACTTATCAATTAGGAGAATCGAGGCTCAAAGGTCCATGTAAAAGTCCTATTGAGCTTCTAGTTGAAGGAACATTACAAGCTTCTCCTACCGACACGGAAGGAGATGGGTTGCTTGTTATGGAATACGTCGATCATTTGACATTGGCTGGTACTGGAGTTTTCGATGGCCAAGGAAAAGCTGGTTGGGAAAAGAATGATTGCCACCTGAAGAAAGAATGCAAAAAGCTTCCCATGGTAAATGCTCGTACTACTTTAATTATAAAGAGAACTCATAATTTGGGTTAGCATTATATGCTTTAACATGGGAGTGTTTTTTCTTTGTTTGTTTAAAATGGGCAGAATTTGAAGTTCAATTTCATCACAAATTCGATAGTGAAGGACATAACTTCGTTGGATAGCAAGAATTTTCATATCAATGTTTTGGCCGGCAAGAATCTTACCTTCGATCACCTGAAAATTACTGCACCACACAATAGTCCCAACACCGATGGAATTCACTTGGGCGATTCAGAAGACGTTTTCATTCTCAATACCGCAATCGCAACGGGAGATGATTGTATATCTGTAGGATACACTAACAGAAAAATAACCATTAGCGATGTTACTTGCGGACCGGGACATGGCATTAGCATAGGCAGCTTGGGCAAGTATAAAACTGAAAAAGAAGTAGTAGGAGTTACCGTGAAGAAATGCAAATTAATCGGTACTACAAATGGTGTCAGGATCAAATCATGGCCAGATTCTGCCGTCTCATACCCAGCCTCTGACATGCATTTTGAAGATATTGAAATGGATAATGTTGCTAACCCTATCATCATAGATCAAGAATATTGTCCATGGAATCAATGCAACCGAAAGGTGTGTATTACAATCGAACCTCCTTGGTTTCCAACTTATTATCTTTTGAACAAGTATTAATTAATGTTTATTTTGAACATCCCAGGTTCCATCAGCAATTAAGATTAGCAAAGTTAGTTTCAAGAACATCAGGGGCACATCTTCAACTCCGGTTGCCGTCAAACTTGTTTGCAGTAAAAGTAATCCATGTGAGGATGTGGAAATTGCTGATGTTGACCTCACTTATAGTGGTAAAGAAGGGCCAATTGTGTCTGAATGTGCAAATGTGAAACCGACCATTTCTGGAAAGCAGAACCCTCCCATCTGTGCTGAACCAGCGCCACCTGAGACCACTCCGTCAACTGATTGAACAATCTTTTAACGCCGACAAATGTTTCAAACCATTCTTCCTATCATTTTTATTTTAGCCTTCAAAATTAGGTTTACAGCATGCCATGATGTTGGGCATGTTTTCAATAATTGTATTTTTTTACATTTAGGAGAAATAATACTTGACGGTTCTATTTTCTACTGTAGCAAAGTCTGCTACCACATATATGACATAATTGTTTAAAATTTAATTGAATTATGTTTGAAAAATTGCTTTTCAAGCAAACTTCAAATGGTAATATTCAAAGATCACTTAACTATCTGAAAAGTTAGGAGAGAATTGATTAGGTGGACTTACCTTGCTGTAAAGGAGGAGAAGAAGATCATGAGTTTAGTATCATACTATTTGTGGAGCTTCCTACGAGGGTAAAATTACAAATGGAAAGAATTTATACCTAATAAATAATTTTAAAAACAACACAACAGAGATTCATTAAAATTTCAAAATCTATTATATAAAATATACAATTTATTAAGAAAAAAAAAATTAAGGAGGAAGGCTTCATTTATAATTTATTTCATTCAAAATAAATCATCATTCGAATTAACTTAGAAAATGGCAAAAAAATTGGAACAAAAATATCATTTGATTCATTTCGTTGATCCTTCAAAAAAGAAGAGCTAACAATGAAACTTTGGGCTATCTGGACACATACTTCCTGAAATGAATAATTGTATTTTTTTACATTTAGGAGAAATAATACTTGACGGTTCTATTTTCTACTGTAGCAAAGTCTGCTACCACATATATGACATAATTGTTTAAAATTTAATTGAATTATGTTTGAAAAATTGCTTTTCAAGCAAACTTCAAATGGTAATACTCAAAGATCACTTAATTGTCTGAAAAGTTAGGAGAGAGTTNTTTAAAATTTATTGAATTATGTCTGAAAAATTGCTTTCCAACCAAACTTCAAATGGTAATACTCAAAGATCACTTAATTGTCTGAAAAGTTAGGAGAGAGCTTCAAATGGTAATACTCAAAGATCACTTAATTGTCTGAAAAGTTAGGAGAGAGTTGATTAGGTGCCAAGGACGAGAAAAGTTAGGAGAGAATTGATTAGATGCAAAGGAAGGAGAGAATTGATTAGATGCAAAGGACTTACCTTGCTGTAAAGGAGGAGAAGAAGATCATGAGTTTAGTATCATACTATTTGTGGGACGAGAAAAGTTAGGAGAGAATTGAAGGAGGAGAAGAAGATCATGAGTTTAGTATCATACTATTTGTGGAGCTTCCTACGAGGGTAAAATTACAAATGGAAAGAATTTATATCTAATAAATAATTTTAAAAACACCACAACAGAGATTTATTAAAATTTCAAAATTTATTATATAAAATATACAATTTATTAAAAAAAAAAAAAATTAAGGAGGAAGGCTTCATTTATAATTTAATTCATTCAAAATAAATCATCATTGGAATTAACTTAGAAAACAATGGAAAAAAAATTAAAACAAAAATATCATTTGATTTTGATCCTTCTTAAAGAAATAAACAAAGTTTCATCGTTGACCGAGAGCTAACGGTTGAAACTTTGGGCTATCTGGACACATACTTCCTGAAATGATTCAGGTGTAGCAATCAACCATTCTAGAAAGATCTTAAAGATTCTAAGGTCAAGAGTAATAAAGGAAAATAAAACAATTTTAGAAAGAGTTCAAATATTTATTCAAAGTTCCATTGTTGACCGAGAGCTAACGATTGAGACTTTTGGGCTATCTGGACACATACTTCGTGAGAGGTAACAATTGAGACTTTGGACTATCTGGACACATACTCCGTGAAATAGTTCACGTGTCAGCAAGTCTGGAAAGATCTTAAAGATTTGGACTATCTGGACACATACTCCGTGAAATAGTTCACGTGTAAGCAAGTCTGGAAAGATCTTAAAGATTTGGACTATCTGGACACATACTCCGTGAAATAGTTCAGGTGTAGCAATCAGCAAGTCTAGAAAGATCTTAAAGATTTGAGGACAAGAGTAATAAAGGAAAATGACAAGAGTAATAACGGAAAATAAAACAATTCTAGAAAGAGTTCAAATATTTATTACTGTTATAATGGATTAAAAAAAAAAAAGTGTAGGCCTCAGACAATTTGGCTACGAAAAGACGAGTTATTAATCCCATATTATTGCTATGATATAAGGGATAACAAAAAAAATCTTTCTTTGATTTGAACTCAACCCATAAAAAATAAATCCTTCCATTCTCATATAAAAAGAGAAGAGAAGAAATCCTACTTTCATACATTATCTTAATGAAATTATATGTAATGATCAATAAATAAAGTTTAATTGGATCTATAAACGTATAAAAATTTTTGTAAACATATCAAAATTTTGATGGGTCTGAAAGGGATAAGTACAAAATTTTGCTGGGGAGGAGAAAGGGAAAAGTACTTTGGTTCTGATTCAGCCTCCATTGATAGCACTCCCCTGTTGAAAATGTCAGCTTATTAGTAGAAAAGCTTCGACGAGGAGGAAGATCAACTCGAGAAGCCTCGACGATGAGAGGCCCCTACTCTCTCTAGTCAAAATGTTAGTTCTTCTTCTATGATTCCACGCTTTAGGTTTGGACTTGAAAGATTTAATGCGAGACCCTCGAGAGAGCGAAGAATTATGTATCAATGTGTGATGTTCATAATTATTGCTCTAGTTGTATTCTATGCTTGTTGTCATTAAATCAAGTCCATTTTATATTCTTCAATTGGTATTGGATATAAAAAAGGTAAAATGAATGAAAAGGCTCGATGATTTAGAATAGAATGTCGAAGAAAAGGAGTGTCTAACACACTAAAAAAGTGCTTAAAATCGAAACCCTAATCTGGGACGTTTGAAGCACGTGCTAAAAAAATGAGTAACGTTCTTCGAAATTTTCCTGGGGAATGATCATGCTTGATGATTTAGATTAGAATGTCGAAGAAAAAGAGTGTATAAACCGGTAAAAAAGTGCTTCAAATCAAAACCCTAATTTGGAAACCCTAATCTGAAACGTTTCAAGCACGTGCTAAAAAAAATTGAGTAACGATCGATGTTTTTCGTAATTTTCCTGGGGAATGATCAAGCTTGATGATTTAGAATGGAATGTCGAAGAAAAGGAGTGTATAAAACAGTGAAAAAAGTGTTTAAAATCGAAACCCTAATTTTTGATATTCTATTCTAAATCATCAACGTTGATCATTCACCAAGAAAATTTCGAAAAACATCAACCGTTACTCAGTGGTTTTAGCACGTGCTTCAAAAGTCCCGAATTAAGATTTTCGAAATTCTCTTGGGGAATGATCAACCTTGATGATTTAGAATAGAATGTCGAAGAAAAGAAGTGTATCAAACATAAAAAAAAAAAAAAAAAAAGTTTAAAATCGAAACCCCAATTTTATTATCGTTTCCTACATTTTTTTTTACCCTTCTCAAGTTGCTTTCGACGTTATTGAGTGCATTTTAAGTCTGTAAGACTCCTATTTTCTCAAACTAAATATTTTTTAGCTAAAACTAGGAGTAATCAATATGTTTAGCTAAACTAAGTTTAATAATATGTCCTAAGAGCACCTATCGAACAGTTACAGAATCAAGACTAAACAAGTAAATTACTCTACCTTTGTTGGTTGGAAGGATTGTATGATGACGCACGCCCGTGGCCCCTACATGCACATAATTAGGAATGCTATGCTATTTTATGTATGTTATGTGATGACCTATGATGCCATGTTATGAATGCGTGTGATGTAAGTCATGATCAGTGCAATCCATAGATGATTCATATGTGTACTATGACATGAATGAAAGGAAAAACAAAATGATTCTTACTGTATGCTNTAAATAGTGTGTGAAACTTCTCTCCTTATAATCAAATAAATGACAAGGATATGGAAATGGTAATAAATGGAAAGAACAATATATGGAAAGATAACTATGGTAGGAAGACAAATATCTAGATATTTGCCTACAATAAANCAGTGAGAGTTTCCTTATAGTCATCAACTTAAATACCCTAATCTATATAAACTTAAATACCATAATNCAACACTTTTCGTTAAGATGTCAACAACCTGGTTCGGAGGAGGCGTAGAGAAACACTTTCTTGACCATCGAAAACTACAGAGGGATCGCCGCTCAGCGGCGATGCTGCCTTGGCTTCGGCGAGAATATGTCTAACCCATGAAGAGGGATCGTCGCTCAGCGACGATGCCTGCCTTGGCTCCAGTGATAATATTTCTATCCCAAGAAGTAGAACGGGGAAACCTAGAGCAAGGGACAAAGACAATGTTGAATCCGGTAGAGTCGCCACGTTGGGCGAAGGAGCCAATTTTGGCGAGTAGGGCGGCGGCGACTTGGTTGGCGAAGAGGCAAGTGCGGCGCCCAGATTCCAAAGGTAAATCTTTGGAGAAGGTCAATAGGTTTAGGTTAAGGTTTTTGTGAAGGATGAAGGGAAGATTGGAAAGAACATGAAAGTGACTATGTTGATTGAGGGAAAATTGATTGTGTTGGAGAAGGTGAGGTTGTATGTACCGAGTATGGCGAAGGGTGATTTGGAGGTCAAAAGGGTGGAGCCAAAGAGTAATCAATCGACTCCGCTTGCGGCAGCCATGGCGACTGCCCGTGCAGCGTCAAAGCCAGCAGTGGTGGTGGAGAAAAACCGTGGAAGATTCAAAAGCCATTGAAAAGAAAGGATTGGGGTTGTTAAACCGCAAAGGCTCTTATACCATGAGAATGTTTGCTTAATCCACCACACCTAAATAGTGTGTGAAAGTTCTCTATGTATAATCAAATAAATTACAAGTATATGAAAATAGTAATAAATGGAAAGAACAATATACGGAAAGATAACTATGGTAAAAAGACAAATATCTAGATATTTGCCTATAATAAAATATCAAATATATGCTATAGATGGTAAACTATAACTTAGTACTAAATATCCATAACATGCATTTATCGATCTCATGTGCACTAGGATATTTCCTTGTTATGTTATGTTAGTACAGACGTGTACCTGCGATATTTTTGTTCATCATGATATCATGTGAGTCTTTTACTCTGTGGTGTCCGGCGACCCATTAGCGTGTTTTACTCGATGAAGCCACACCCAGGGGTACGTATACGAGGCCGCTTGCTACTCCATATGTGCGTGCGTGGGCCGTGTGTGGGGAAGTACCAACGTCCAACTCTACCTGAACTGGAAAGAACTCAAGGTCATGATAAGTTGTTTTAAAAGATAGGTTCCATCATGTATGTGTATGTTTGCATTACCTGGCTCCAACAAATACTCGAGCTACATGCTACCCTTATTTTTCACGTAATGGTAAAGCGTCTATGCATAGATAATGACGAATGCTAGAATGGTTATGTAGGCTGAGATAGGACGGTAGTATGCATTGTTTTCAGTTAATAGTTTCATAGGTAGCTTTTCATTTTCGTACTAAAAATTTATGTTAAAACCATAACTAGTGAGAGTTTCCTTATAGTCGGTCAACTTAAATACCCTAATCTATATAAACTTAAATACCATAATCTATATAAAACCATCCATGGTCAGAGTTTCGTTATTGGCCATTTTTACTTTTTCAAGTTAATTATTATTGATTATTATATTAATGAACCAAAGTAATTTTAAGCTATGTTTTTAATCATATCACAAATTAATTTACTTCCAGAATGATCTTGAAATTTTACTATTTTCAACTGTGTAAAACAAAAGATTATCGGTAATGCCCCTAATTTTCTTAGGCTAATTAGTGACGTCACTCTATGCATGCTTTAATCACGTATGCAGAAATTCATAATAAATACTTTTAAAATATAGTTATTGACTTACCTGTTCAATTCAAGACATAAATAAATGTAACATACCTTTACTTGAAAAATATAGGGTAACGCGTGACTTGAGTATTTTAAGAAATTCCTAGTAACTCAACCCACTATTGGGGTTAATAATGCAGNGGTAACGCGTGACTTGAGTATTTTAAGAAATTCCTAGTAAGTCAACCCACTATTGGGGTTAATAATGCAGTCACACACAATACATGATTGAGATCTATCTTTTAAAATCGTGACAAGACCTTAGGCTCTTCCTAGTTTCGGATAGGGTTTGATGCATGGTACTTTTCCACACACGACCCACGTACACGCACATGGACCAACTAGACGGGCTCGTGTACGTTCCCCGTGAGTCTGAGTTGGTCGACACAACACATTACACGTCACCAGAAGTCNACGACCCACGTACACGCACATGGACCAACTAGGCGGGCTCGTGTAGGTTCCCCGTGAGTCTGAGTTGGTCGACACAACACATTACACGTCAACGGATGCCTCAGAAAAAGGAAAGACTCACATGGATCCGTACTAGCATAACATTACGGGGAAGTACCCCGATGTACATGACATACATACATGCATGAGGTCCCATGATTTTCATTCATAACATAATAGTTGTTTCATTTCCTTTCTCTTTTCCTCCGTAACATATTTCATATATGCATCATGTATACATGGCAAATATCACGTAATTCATCACACAACTTAGATGGTAAGACATAACATTTCATACATGACATTTCATTTCATTCATAATATAGTGTAGTGGATTTCACATGTATACATAGCATACATTACATGATAATACAAAGAGCATTTAAGCATCACATAATTAATATGATACGCGCACCATCATACATCAACCAATTAGCTAACTCCAACAGTAAGATCACTTACATGGTTGGCCTTGGCCGAAGTTACTAATTACTCGATAGTCGCTTCGAAAACGGTATTCTAATGCTTAATTCTAACTATATCAATTCATATAACATGCTTAGGGCATATAAACCTCTTAACCTAGCTAAACATGATGATTATTTCTAACAAAAGTCCTAAAACTAACTAAATTTGGGTAGATAGGAGTCTTATTGACCTCAAATGCCTTATATAAGGTAAAAAATGATTTTAGGAATGTCGAAAACTTAGGAAATGGTATATAATTTTTATACCGAGTCGTCTAAGCCGAGAAACCGAGTTGCCAAGCCGTCAAGCCGAGCCGACATGAAAATGAGGCGGGTCATTATTCAAGTTAAGCGGGGGATGTATGGGTCGGGTTGAGGCACACTAGGCTGATACGTTCCAGACTAGACTGCATGTATTGGCAGTGGGTGTTGTAGAAGTGTGGTTCACCCGTAACAGAGGCCCGAGAGAATTACGACAACCTAAAATCCAACGATTTATCTCCCTTACTCGCCGAATGCTATAAATGTGTGGACTTGGATGTGTGAATGAGGGGTGTGAGATGTGAGTTTAAGGGAGGGTCGTGTTGGTTTACTCCTGCAAAAATAATGTCTCGCCTGAAATCGCGATATTTCGGACTAGATTTAAATAAATAAATAAATAAATATATATATATATATATATATATTAATTCCAAACCATTACATTCTCTCACAGTCTAATTCCATCCGAAACCCATTAAATTTAATTTTAAGCCCTTTGAAACATGATAAATGTAAACTGTTTAGGAAATTCATTCACTTTTATATCTTATAAATATTTGAACTTTCCAATTGTGTTTAATAAATCTCTAACAAAGTTAAAATTTTAAAAGTTAAGTGATATGTTAAATATAAATTTCGTACAATATTTGTCTTGCTCGAAAGTTTGATTCACTATTCTTAATATTGACACAAATTACAGGTCTAGGTAGGATCCCTAAGTCTCCAACTCGACTACACAGTCATCTCGATCACATTACTTCACATTTATCTAGAAAGAAAAATTAAAAATAATTTTGATGACTAATTAGTTTACTCCCTGCCTAGCTAACTTATCATTAACAAATTTTATTATGTTTTTCAAATATTTTAAGTTTTATTAGGAATGGGTTATTTTTAGGTTTTTGGTATGGATAGGGTCCTCCATCCAACCATTACCTTGGCTCCTAGTCTCATCTACTAGGACCTCTCTATTGATATTGAGGGGTTCTAGCAACCTTAAGTTTTATTTGTTAGCTCTATTTATGTTTACTACAAATTTTAGACTCCTATGTAAGACTCATTCTCGGTCAAATACGGTTTTTCTACTAAACTCTCTGGTCAAAAATATTTATTGTTCCCAACTTAGCACGCATCGCATTGCATTGGTCACGGGTTTTTCAGGGATTAGTAGACTAAGAATACTCATTCACATCTCCATATCGTAAATAGTTCATAAGCATAAACTAGAGTCATACATCATACTTACTAATCAGGATTCTCTAATATGCTCACATTTTATGCATGGATTCATTATTATTATTATAATAATAATAATTATTATTATTATTATTTAACTCATGCTATTTACATACATTCAACGTTTTTAGCTCTTAATCCCGTGGTAACATGCTTGTTTAGGAGCTTCGATAAACTACTTACGTGAATCGTCAATTCCTTTGCTTTCATAATTGTTCATTATATGGTATTTTTTTTCACAAATTCTCTTAATTTGACCTATATCTAATGATTTTCAAGGTTGGTACAAGGTAACATTGATAAAACAGGTCAAAAGAAGTTGAACAGAACGAGCTGAAACTTGAAACAAGCCTCCACCGCCCACATGCGTAGTACACTCGTTGACCCACATGTCCCACTCCTTGGTTACTCGCACCTCCACGTGAGTGCGAAGCCTATGCACTAATGCGTCGTTCAACCTCGAAATAGCCTGAAATTCTAAATCTTTTTCATCATTTCATTCCATACCCCTTACATGATATCCACTAACTTCATAATTCACGGTGGGTTATCATCCCAGAAAGGAAAATAATATCTTTGAGGATAACACCGTTGGCTCAATTTTGATTCTTTTCTTGTTTCCTTTAGAAAAGAAACTTCAAAGGAATTCATTGACAAAAGGAACAAGAACAGCCTAAGGAGGTAGAGGGAACCCTGCCCAAACACTGCATGGTGGCCCAAATTGAAGATGGAGGCCTATTTTCTGCAAGAGACCGCATAAAGATCCAAAAAAACACAGCTGAAGGGGAGCTTGATCAATCCAAGTGTACTCCGCGTAACGTTTCACAAGCAACCCAACAACTCCATTCATCTGGAACAATTGAGAAAACCACAGATAAAATTCTATACATTTATATGTCACAAATGATAACTGATAGTGAATGAACGTGATTCTAGAGAGGATTCTAAGAAATAGAATACAAATTCTCTAGAGCTGATTCTGAAAAATATACCGCAAGTGAGCCCAATAGAATATATTAACAACACATGTGAAGAATTGAGAGAAAATTGGATCAAGGGTTTATCCGTTAAAATTGGAAATGGACAGGCCGACTGACCAATTGGGCATGGACGGGCCTCGACTGCCAATATTGCTTTAAAATGACTAAAGAAATTTTTTTCCATCACATCTTTGTAATATATTTTTGATACACCTAATAATAATAAAATAAAATTTTTTTTGATACACCTAATAATAATAAAATAAAAAATCTTCATTCTCGTTAATATATTTCTCTAGAGAAGAAGGGTAAAAATTGTGAGATAGGAATAAAAGTAAAAAAAGTAAAAGAAGTAGTACGATAGAGTTTGAAAACTAATATATATACATATATATATTAAATTTTGATAAATTCTTCGAGGATAATTTTTGGTGTGTTCATTTGTTGAAAATTGTGGGATGTACATCTATCTAGTACAGAAATTTAACAAGGAATTATGTTCAACAAAACCAGTCCTCCATCATTTAAGGTAAAACTAATTATAGGGCCTGCCTTAAACCACACACTTATTTTTTAACGAATTTAGCTAATTTGAATTGGTTATTTTTGTGTTTGTATATAAGGAGAGTGTGAGTTGGGAATGCATTCAAATCAATTCTTATGTCTTAGAAGTTTGGAAATTTGAACCAAAAGAAAAAGGTAGAAGAGGAGACGAGAACTAGAAAGGATGGGATTGATATCAAAGTTTATGGCATTAATACCACTGTTGCTATTGTTGGTGTCTAATGCTATCGTTGATGCTACTAGCGGTGTTTTTGATATTACGACATTTGGTGCCAAACCTAATGCTGATGCTACTCAAGTACGTGTACATTTGTTTGAGTTGATAAACCAAAATTTTGTTTTGTACGAAATATTTTTCTCAAATGAAATGGTTGAATTCACAGGCTTTAGCAGATGCATGGAAGGAAGCATGTGCTTCGGCTACTCCAAGTAAAGTATTGGTTCCAAAAGGAACTTATCAATTAGGAGAATCGAGGCTCAAAGGTCCATGTAAAAGTCCTATTGAGCTTCTAGTTGAAGGAACATTACAAGCTTCTCCTACCGACACGGAAGGAGATGGGTTGCTTGTTATGGAATACGTCGATCATTTGACATTGGCTGGTACTGGAGTTTTCGATGGCCAAGGAAAAGCTGGTTGGGAAAAGAATGATTGCCACCTGAAGAAAGAATGCAAAAAGCTTCCCATGGTAAATGCTCGTACTACTTTAATTATAAAAAGGACCCATAATCTGGGTTAGCATTATATGTTTTAACACGGGAGTGTTTTTTCTTTGTTTGTTTAAAATGAGCAGAATTTGAAGTTCAATTTCATCACAAATTCGATAGTGAAGGACATAACTTCATTGGATAGCAAGAATTTTCATATCAATGTTTTGGCCGGCAAGAATCTTACCTTCGATCACCTGAAAATTACTGCACCAGAGCATAGTCCCAACACCGATGGAATTCACATGGGTGATTCAGAAGACGTTTACATTCTCAATACCGCAATCGCAACGGGAGATGATTGTATATCTGTAGGATACACTAACAGAAAAATAACCATTAGCGATGTTACTTGCGGACCGGGACATGGCATTAGCATAGGCAGCTTGGGCAAGTATAAAACTGAAAAAGAAGTGGTAGGAGTTACCGTGAAGAAATGCAAATTAATCGGTACTACAAATGGTGTCAGGATCAAATCATGGCCAGATTCTGCCGTCTCATACCCAGCCTCTGACATGCATTTTGAAGATATTGAAATGGAAAATGTTGCCAACCCTATCATCATAGATCAAGAATATTGTCCATGGAATCAATGCAACCGAAAGGTGTGTATTACAATCGAACCTCCTTGGTTTCCAACTTATTATCTTTTGAACAAGTATTAATTAATGTTTATTTTGAACATCCCAGGTTCCATCAGCAATTAAGATTAGCAAAGTTAGTTTCAAGAACATCAGGGGCACATCTTCAACTCCGGTTGCCGTCAAACTTGTTTGCAGTAAAAGTAATCCATGTGAGGATGTGGAAATTGCTGATGTTGACCTCACTTATAGTGGTAAAGAAGGGCCAATTGTGTCTGAATGTGCAAATGTGAAACCGACCATTTCTGGAAAGCAGAACCCTCCCATCTGTGCTGAACCAGCGCCACCTGAGACCACTCCGTCAACTGATTGAATAATCATTGAATAATCTTTTAACGCCGACAAATGTTTCAAATCATTCTTCCTATCATTTTTATTTTAGCTTCAAAATTCGGTTTACAACATGCCATGACGTTGGGCATGTTTTCAATAATACTTACGATTCTATTTTCTACTGTAATACACTCGCTACCACATATATGACATAATTGTTTAAAACTTAATTGAATAATTATGTCTGAAATTACCCAAAATTACTTGTCTCAAAAAGTTAGGAGAGGATTGATTAAATGCAATAGAGACCTACATTGAAATCATGGATTTAGTATCACACTATTTATGGAGGTATCTAATAAATAATTTTTTAAAAATGTATTTTTCAAATTTCAAAATATATTATATAAAATATAAAATTTTATAAAAAAAAATATATATTAGGGAGGAAGACTCTATTTATAATTTAATTTAGAATAAACCATCTAATTTTGAGTGAACGTACCATATTTTCTTTTTATTCTAAGATTTTAGGCATTATAAGATATTCATTCTTCAGCGATTCTTTGAACCGCTGACTTTTGGAAATTTTGGATAAAAGTTACAAAACATAGTTTATTTATTTAACAGAATTATATATTAAATTAACTTTTAATAAATTAATTATTGTTTACGGTAAGAAAATTAGTTTTTAATATGATACATGCACCCTCGTATATCAACCAATTCTCACATGGTTGGATAAATAGCAGTCTTATTGACCTCAAATACTTTAAATAAGGTAAAAATGATTTTAGGAAGTGGTATATAATTTTTATACTGTCTAAGCCGAGAACCTGAGTCGCCAAGCTGCCAAGTCGAGCCGACGCGGGAATGAGGCGTGTCATTATTCAAGTTAAGCGCGGCTGTATGGGTCGGGTTGAGGCACACTAGCCTGATATGTTCCGGGCTAGACTGCATGTATTGGGCAATGGGCGTTGAAGAAGTGTGCTTCACCCGTAACAAAGGCCCGAGAACAATATGACAACCTTAAATCCAACCATTTGTCTTCCTTACTCGCCCAGTGTCGTAAATGTGTGGATTTGGATGTGTGAATGAGGGGAAAGCGGGTTGGTTAAATCACGAGATTTTGGACTAGATTTTAAATATTTTAACTTTTTTTTTTTTTTATTAATTCCAAACCATTACATTATCTCACATCTATTTCTTTTGGAAACAAATTAAATTTAATTATAAGCGGATTGAAACATGAAAAATATAAATTTACTAGGAAATTCAAATGTATGAAAATATTAACTCATTAAAAGATTACAATCAATTTTTGGAAATATACAAATTATATTCAAAATATGGAAAAAAAAAATATTATAATCGTGATAATTAAATTTTCTAAATATAACAATTTATAATCAAATAAAAATTAATTAAGATGTGTAATTATAGATAACCTAGGGTGGAACTTCAATCTAAAGAACAGAATTTATGCAACAATCAATTAATTTAAAACATAGTTTAATAGGAATAATTATATTAAAAAAAAAAGTATGCAAAATTGATCGAAAAGAAAACTCATAAACTTAGTCGTCAAACCCTGATCGTGAATGTAAATTTTGTATGGATAGTCAATATATTTTGGGACTTTTCCTAAATCGATTAATGGAATGTCGAGAATTCAGGGGTACCAAACTTTCTATGACCGACTTTTCATGATGAAATTTTTATGACATCCTAACTTAAAATTAAAGAAAAAATTTTAAGTAGGATGTTATGAACCTACATATTATACGCTCAATTACTTAAATTAATCAATTGTCATTCACTAACTATACGTCATTTCACGATAAATCTAGGGTTGCACTCCTATACGTTGTAGGACAAGTTGTGTCATAGATAAAAATTATTACAAGATCTTTTAAGAGCGGTTTGAGTTAGGTCAAAAATTTTTTTTACTCTTGTAGTTATATTTTAATCGAGTACCACAAAATCTTGAATGAACAATTGTTTATGATCAAATCATAATAAGAGGGCGTGGACCTTTGTTAGTTCTCATACCAGCCATTAGAAAACTACTCATCTACTTACTTTATATGGAAAGAAGTGAATTACATCTCATAAGATATGTTCTCAACTCCGTGTTTGGTTAGTCTCTAAAATGGAAAATATATTGAATTGGCTATAAAAGTTCACCCTACAAAGCAAACAATGAGCCCACATAAGTAGGAGTTCATAACTCACTTAAAATTAAGATCGAGTTGCACTTGATCATACCGTAAAATATTAATCTTCTCAAGTAACAAAATTTATGAAGAAAAAAATAAATACGAATAATTGAAAAGCTTGGATCAAATAATTTGTAACAGTTACAAAAGAGTTCATATCAACAATGTTATCCAAAGCATCCAACCCTATCAATATTTTATAAATCATTTATATTACTACTTATAATGTCAATGATATAACACTAATAACTTCAAATTTTTCATATAGGGAATAATAGTAAACGGTAAATAAAAATTTTAAAATTATTAATTTACTAAATTTTAAGTCGCAAGTTGGAACTAGTTGTTATTAATGACTAAGTCATTCCTGTTTTCTTGGAGCTGATATATTACACCTACATCAAGCCATTTTATAATTTCATTCTACACAGCTTCCATTATGACTAAGATTTAATCTCTGCGCATACTCAATGAAGTTATCCTTCCCCTTTTCTAATTTCACTGGTCGCCGTCAACCATACACTAGCGCTTTGCCGTTACTTAAAAAAATAATATGGCATACAGCTTGAGTATTTCGAAGAAATACTTCGTAAGTGACTCCAGTATAGGAGCCATGCTAATGCAATCACATGCAATCATGATTTAAAGACCTGTATCTAGCTCATCTAGGGGTGGCCTCCACTATCGAACAAATTGGATGTGTAGTACTTCTGATAAGATAAGGAATCAACTACAAGGGGAATAAGATTCGGATTACCTTGTTGATCGAATATCTTAAGACAAGAACACTTTGTTTGAGATTCGAATCACTCCAGAAGCAAGATCGATCATGTCTAGCTTCAATGATTCTTGTTGATCAAATATCTCAAGACAACAACACTTGATTGAGATTCGAATCACTCCACAAGCAAGATTGATCATGTCGAGCTTGAATGATTCTACATGCAACCTAAACTACATAGAGTTGCAAAGAAACTTAGTCATGGCTAAAGAAAAGTACAAATGCTTCTTTTACTATATTTTCCAAGTCTACCTACAAATACAACATACATGGCTTTATATAGCCTCAAAATGAAACTATTAAAGGCATTCCAAAAGTTGTAACATTCATACTTAATG